>NW_028174973.1:0-24320 GCF_965226575.1 Pagrus pagrus
TCGAAATTTCTCCCAGACGTGGTCCTATACTGGCTGAACGAGACACAGCAGTCCGCATTGGATTCGGGTGAAATTTGTATTTTTGGCGAATATTTTAGTGAGAGGGACAATGTTTCATGAGGCTGGCTTAAGGCTGAGGCTAGGGTTAGGGTTAGGGTTAGGGTTATGGGCTAGGGTTAGGGTTACGGTCGTCTTTTGACCGATTGACTCGAAATTGCACACGCATGTCCTCCTCACTGGTGGATTGAGGCTCGCCGGTTTTGGTTGGATTCTGGTGGAATTTGTATTTTTGGTGAATATTTTAAAGAAAAAAATGGCCTTTTTCATGAAAACGTCGGCCGATTTTTTCAATAGCTTCCAGGTCTTTGGACCGATTGACTCGAAATTTCTCCCAGACGTGGTCCTATACTGGCTGAACGAGACACAGCAGTCCGCATTGGATTCGGGTGAAATTTGTATTTTTGGCGAATATTTTAAAGAAAAAATGGCCTTTTTCATGAAAACGTCGGCCGATTTTTTCAATAGCTTCCAGGTCTTTGGACCGATTGACTCGAAATTTCTCCCAGACGTGGTCCTGTACTGGCTGAACGAGACACAGCAGTCCGCATTGGATTCGGGTGAAATTTGTATTTTTGGCGAATATTTTAAAGAAAAAATGGCCCTTTTTCATGAAAACGTCGGCCGATTTTTTCAATAGCTTCCAGGTCTTTGGACCGATTGACTCGAAATTTCTCCCAGACGTGGTCCTATACTGGCTGAACGAGACACAGCAGTCCGCATTGGATTCGGGTGAAATTTGTATTTTTGGCGAATATTTTAGTGAGAGGGACAATGTTTCATGAGGCTGGCTTAAGGCTGAGGCTAGGGTTAGGGTTAGGGTTAGGGTTATGGGGCTAGGGTTAGGGTTACGGTCGTCTTTTGACCGATTGACTCGAAATTGCACACGCATGTCCTCCTCACTGGTGGAATGAGGCTCGCCGGTTTTGGTTGGATTCTGGTGGAATTTGTATTTTTGGCGAATATTTTAAAGAAAAAAATGGCCTTTTTCATGAAAACGTCGGCCGATTTTTTCAATAGCTTCCAGGTCTTTGGACCGATTGACTCGAAATTTCTCCCAGACGTGGTCCTATACGGGCTGAACGAGACACAGCAGTCCGCATTGGATTCGGGTGAAATTTGTATTTTTGGCGAATATTTTAAAGAAAAAATGGCCTTTTTCATGAAAACGTCGGCCGATTTTTTCAATAGCTTCCAGGTCTTTGGACCGATTGACTCGAAATTTCTCCCAGACGTGGTCCTATACTGGCTGAACGAGACACAGCAGTCCGCATTGGATTCGGGTGAAATTTGTATTTTTGGCGAATATTTTAGTGAGAGGGACAATGTTTCATGAGGCTGGCTTAAGGCTGAGGCTAGGGTTAGGGTTAGGGTTAGGGTTATGGGGCTAGGGTTAGGGTTACGGTCGTCTTTTGACCGATTGACTCGAAATTGCACACGCATGTCCTCCTCACTGGTGGAATGAGGCTCGCCGGTTTTGGTTGGATTCTGGTGGAATTTGTATTTTTGGTGAATATTTTAAAGAAAAAAATTGCCTTTTTCATGAAAACGTCGGCCGATTTTTTCAATAGCTTCCAGGTCTTTGGACCGATTGACTCGAAATTTCTCCCAGACGTGGTCCTATACGGGCTGAACGAGACACAGCAGTCCGCATTGGATTCGGGTGAAATTTGTATTTTTGGCGAATATTTTAAAGAAAAAATGGCCTTTTTCATGAAAACGTCGGCCGATTTTTTCAATAGCTTCCAGGTCTTTGGACCGATTGACTCGAAATTTCTCCCAGACGTGGTCCTATACTGGCTGAACGAGACACAGCAGTCCGCATTGGATTCGGGTGAAATTTGTATTTTTGGCGAATATTTTAGTGAGAGGGACAATGTTTCATGAGGCTGGCTTAAGGCTGAGGCTAGGGTTAGGGTTAGGGTTAGGGTTATGGGGCTAGGGTTAGGGTTACGGTCGTCTTTTGACCGATTGACTCGAAATTGCACACGCATGTCCTCCTCACTGGTGGAATGAGGCTCGCCGGTTTTGGTTGGATTCTGGTGGAATTTGTATTTTTGGTGAATATTTTAAAGAAAAAAATGGCCTTTTTCATGAAAACGTCGGCCGATTTTTTCAATAGCTTCCAGGTCTTTGGACCGATTGACTCGAAATTTCTCCCAGACGTGGTCCTATACTGGCTGAACGCGACACAGCAGTCCGCATTGGATTCGGGTGAAATTTGTATTTTTGGCGAATATTTTAAAGAAAAAATGGCCTTTTTCATGAAAACGTCGGCCGATTTTTTCAATAGCTTCCAGGTCTTTGGACCGATTGACTCGAAATTTCTCCCAGACGTGGTCCTGTACTGGCTGAACGAGACACAGCAGTCCGCATTGGATTCGGGTGAAATTTGTATTTTTGGCGAATATTTTAAAGAAAAAATGGCCTTTTTCATGAAAACGTCGGCCGATTTTTTCAATAGCTTCCAGGTCTTTGGACCGATTGACTCGAAATTTCTCCCAGACGTGGTCCTATACTGGCTGAACGAGACACAGCAGTCCGCATTGGATTCGGGTGAAATTTGTATTTTTGGCGAATATTTTAAAGAAAAAATGGCCTTTTTCATGAAAACGTCGGCCGATTTTTTCAATAGCTTCCAGGTCTTTGGACCGATTGACTCGAAATTTCTCCCAGACGTGGTCCTATACTGGCTGAACGAGACACAGCAGTCCGCATTGGATTCGGGTGAAATTTGTATTTTTGGCGAATATTTTATTGAGAGGGACAATGTTTCATGAGGCTGGCTTAAGGCTGAGGCTAGGGTTAGGGTTATGGGGCTAGGGTTAGGGTTACGGTCGTCTTTTGACCGATTGACTCGAAATTGCACACGCATGTCCTCCTCACTGGTGGAATGAGGCTCGCCGGTTTTGGTTGGATTCTGGTGGAATTTGTATTTTTGGTGAATATTTTAAAGAAAAAAATGGCCTTTTTCATGAAAACGTCGGCCGATTTTTTCAATAGCTTCCAGGTCTTTGGACCGATTGACTCGAAATTTCTCCCAGACGTGGTCCTGTACTGGCTGAACGAGACACAGCAGTCCGCATTGGATTCGGGTGAAATTTGTATTTTTGGCGAATATTTTAAAGAAAAAATGGCCTTTTTCATGAAAACGTCGGCCGATTTTTTCAATAGCTTCCAGGTCTTTGGACCGATTGACTCGAAATTTCTCCCAGACGTGGTCCTATACTGGCTGAACGAGACACAGCAGTCCGCATTGGATTCGGGTGAAATTTGTATTTTTGGCGAATATTTTAGTGAGAGGGACAATGTTTCATGAGGCTGGCTTAAGGCTGAGGCTAGGGTTAGGGTTATGGGGCTAGGGTTAGGGTTACAGTCGTCTTTTGACCGATTGACTCGAAATTGCACACGCATGTCCTCCTCACTGGTGGAATGAGGCTCGCCGGTTTTGGTTGGATTCGGGTGAAATTTGTATTTTTGGCGAATATTTTAAAGAAAAAATGGCCTTTTTCATGAAAACATCGGCCGATTTTTTCAATAGCTTCCAGGTCTTTGGACCGATTGACTCGAAATTTCTCCCAGACGTGGTCCTATACTGGCTGAACGAGACACAGCAGTCCGCATTGGATTCGGGTGAAATTTGTATTTTTGGCGAATATTTTAGTGAGAGGGACAATGTTTCATGAGGCTGGCTTAAGGCTGAGGCTAGGGTTAGGGTTAGGGTTAGGGTTATGGGGCTAGGGTTAGGGTTACGGTCGTCTTTTGACCGATTGACTCGAAATTGCACACGTATGTCCTCCTCACTGGTGGAATGAGGCTCGCCGGTTTTGGTTGGATTCTGGTGGAATTTGTATTTTTGGTGAATATTTTAAAGAAAAAAATGGCCTTTTTCATGAAAACGTCGGCCGATTTTTTCAATAGCTTCCAGGTCTTTGGACCGATTGACTCGAAATTTCTCCCAGACGTGGTCCTGTACTGGCTGAACGAGACACAGCAGTCCGCATTGGATTCGGGTGAAATTTGTATTTTTGGCGAATATTTTAAAGAAAAAATGGCCTTTTTCATGAAAACGTCGGCCGATTTTTTCAATAGCTTCCAGGTCTTTGGACCGATTGACTCGAAATTTCTCCCAGACGTGGTCCTATACTGGCTGAACGAGACACAGCAGTCCGCATTGGATTCGGGTGAAATTTGTATTTTTGGCGAATATTTTAGTGAGAGGGACAATGTTTCATGAGGCTGGCTTAAGGCTGAGGCTAGGGTTAGGGTTATGGGGCTAGGGTTAGGGTTACAGTCGTCTTTTGACCGATTGACTCGAAATTGCACACGCATGTCCTCCTCACTGGTGGAATGAGGCTCGCCGGTTTTGGTTGGATTCTGGTGGAATTTGTATTTTTGGTGAATATTTTAGTGAGAGGGACAATGTTTCATGAGGCTGGCTTAAGGCTGAGGCTAGGGTTAGGGTTAGGGTTAGGGTTATGGGGCTAGGGTTAGGGTTACGGTCGTCTTTTGACCGATTGACTCGAAATTGCACACGCATGTCCTCCTCACTGGTGGAATGAGGCTCGCCGGTTTTGGTTGGATTCTGGTGGAATTTGTATTTTTGGTGAATATTTTAAAGAAAAAAATGGCCTTTTTCATGAAAACGTCGGCCGATTTTTTCAATAGCTTCCAGGTCTTTGGACCGATTGACTCGAAATTTCTCCCAGACGTGGTCCTATACTGGCTGAACGAGACACAGCAGTCCGCATTGGATTCGGGTGAAATTTGTATTTTTGGCGAATATTTTAAAGAAAAAATGGCCTTTTTCATGAAAACGTCGGCCGATTTTTTCAATAGCTTCCAGGTCTTTGGACCGATTGACTCGAAATTTCTCCCAGACGTGGTCCTATACTGGCTGAACGAGACACAGCAGTCCGCATTGGATTCGGGTGAAATTTGTATTTTTGGCGAATATTTTAAAGAAAAAATGGCCTTTTTCATGAAAACGTCGGCCGATTTTTTCAATAGCTTCCAGGTCTTTGGACCGATTGACTCGAAATTTCTCCCAGACGTGGTCCTATACTGGCTGAACGAGACACAGCAGTCCGCATTGGATTCGGGTGAAATTTGTATTTTTGGCGAATATTTTAGTGAGAGGGACAATGTTTCATGAGGCTGGCTTAAGGCTGAGGCTAGGGTTAGGGTTATGGGGCTAGGGTTAGGGTTACGGTCGTCTTTTGACCGATTGACTCGAAATTGCACACGCATGTCCTCCTCACTGGTGGAATGAGGCTCGCCGGTTTTGGTTGGATTCTGGTGGAATTTGTATTTTTGGTGAATATTTTAAAGAAAAAAATGGCCTTTTTCATGAAAACGTCGGCCGATTTTTTCAATAGCTTCCAGGTCTTTGGACCGATTGACTCGAAATTTCTCCCAGACGTGGTCCTGTACTGGCTGAACGAGACACAGCAGTCCGCATTGGATTCGGGTGAAATTTGTATTTTTGGCGAATATTTTAAAGAAAAAATGGCCTTTTTCATGAAAACGTCGGCCGATTTTTTCAATAGCTTCCAGGTCTTTGGACCGATTGACTCGAAATTTCTCCCAGACGTGGTCCTATACTGGCTAAACGAGACACAGCAGTCCGCATTGGATTCGGGTGAAATTTGTATTTTTGGCGAATATTTTAAAGAAAAAATGGCCTTTTTCATGAAAACGTCGGCCGATTTTTTCAATAGCTTCCAGGTCTTTGGACCGATTGACTCGAAATTTCTCCCAGACGTGGTCCTATACTGGCTGAACGAGACACAGCAGTCCGCATTGGATTCGGGTGAAATTTGTATTTTTGGCGAATATTTTAGTGAGAGGGACAATGTTTCATGAGGCTGGCTTAAGGCTGAGGCTAGGGTTAGGGTTATGGGGCTAGGGTTAGGGTTACGGTCGTCTTTTGACCGATTGACTCGAAATTGCACACGCATGTCCTCCTCACTGGTGGAATGAGGCTCGCCGGTTTTGGTTGGATTCTGGTGGAATTTGTATTTTTGGTGAATATTTTAAAGAAAAAAATGGCCTTTTTCATGAAAACGTCGGCCGATTTTTTCAATAGCTTTCAGGTCTTTGGACCGATTGACTCGAAATTTCTCCCAGACGTGGTCCTATACTGGCTGAACGAGACACAGCAGTCCGCATTGGATTCGGGTGAAATTTGTATTTTTGGCGAATATTTTAGTGAGAGGGACAATGTTTCATGAGGCTGGCTTAAGGCTGAGGCTAGGGTTAGGGTTATGGGGCTAGGGTTAGGGTTACGGTCGTCTTTTGACCGATTGACTCGAAATTGCACACGCATGTCCTCCTCACTGGTGGAATGAGGCTCGCCGGTTTTGGTTGGATTCGGGTGAAATTTGTATTTTTGGCGAATATTTTAAAGAAAAAATGGCCTTTTTCATGAAAACGTCGGCCGATTTTTTCAATAGCTTCCAGGTCTTTGGACCGATTGACTCGAAATTTCTCCCAGACGTGGTCCTATACTGGCTGAACGAGACACAGCAGTCCGCATTGGATTCGGGTGAAATTTGTATTTTTGGCGAATATTTTAGTGAGAGGGACAATGTTTCATGAGGCTGGCTTAAGGCTGAGGCTAGGGTTAGGGTTATGGGGCTAGGGTTAGGGTTACGGTCGTCTTTTGACCGATTGACTCGAAATTGCACACGCATGTCCTCCTCACTGGTGGAATGAGGCTCGCCGGTTTTGGTTGGATTCTGGTGGAATTTGTATTTTTGGTGAATATTTTAAAGAAAAAAATGGCCTTTTTCATGAAAACGTCGGCCGATTTTTTCAATAGCTTCCAGGTCTTTGGACCGATTGACTCGAAATTTCTCCCAGACGTGGTCCTGTACTGGCTGAACGAGACACAGCAGTCCGCATTGGATTCGGGTGAAATTTGTATTTTTGGCGAATATTTTAAAGAAAAAATGGCCTTTTTCATGAAAACGTCGGCCGATTTTTTCAATAGCTTCCAGGTCTTTGGACCGATTGACTCGAAATTTCTCCCAGACGTGGTCCTATACTGGCTAAACGAGACACAGCAGTCCGCATTGGATTCGGGTGAAATTTGTATTTTTGGCGAATATTTTAAAGAAAAAATGGCCTTTTTCATGAAAACGTCGGCCGATTTTTTCAATAGCTTCCAGGTCTTTGGACCGATTGACTCGAAATTTCTCCCAGACGTGGTCCTATACTGGCTGAACGAGACACAGCAGTCCGCATTGGATTAGGGTGAAATTTGTATTTTTGGCGAATATTTTAGTGAGAGGGACAATGTTTCATGAGGCTGGCTTAAGGCTGAGGCTAGGGTTAGGGTTAGGGTTAGGGTTATGGGGCTAGGGTTAGGGTTACGGTCGTCTTTTGACCGATTGACTCGAAATTGCACACGCATGTCCTCCTCACTGGTGGAATGAGGCTCGCCGGTTTTGGTTGGATTCTGGTGGAATTTGTATTTTTGGTGAATATTTTAAAGAAAAAAATGGCCTTTTTCATGAAAACGTCGGCCGATTTTTTCAATAGCTTCCAGGTCTTTGGACCGATTGACTCGAAATTTCTCCCAGACGTGGTCCTATACTGGCTGAACGAGACACAGCAGTCCGCATTGGATTCGGGTGAAATTTGTATTTTTGGCGAATATTTTAAAGAAAAAATGGCCTTTTTCATGAAAACGTCGGCCGATTTTTTCAATAGCTTCCAGGTCTTTGGACCGATTGACTCGAAATTTCTCCCAGACGTGGTCCTATACTGGCTGAACGAGACACAGCAGTCCGCATTGGATTCGGGTGAAATTTGTATTTTTGGCGAATATTTTAAAGAAAAAATGGCCTTTTTCATGAAAACGTCGGCCGATTTTTTCAATAGCTTCCAGGTCTTTGGACCGATTGACTCGAAATTTCTCCCAGACGTGGTCCTATACTGGCTGAACGAGACACAGCAGTCCGCATTGGATTCGGGTGAAATTTGTATTTTTGGCGAATATTTTAGTGAGAGGGACAATGTTTCATGAGGCTGGCTTAAGGCTGAGGCTAGGGTTAGGGTTATGGGGCTAGGGTTAGGGTTACGGTCGTCTTTTGACCGATTGACTCGAAATTGCACACGCATGTCCTCCTCACTGGTGGAATGAGGCTCGCCGGTTTTGGTTGGATTCTGGTGGAATTTGTATTTTTGGTGAATATTTTAAAGAAAAAAATGGCCTTTTTCATGAAAACGTCGGCCGATTTTTTCAATAGCTTCCAGGTCTTTGGACCGATTGACTCGAAATTTCTCCCAGACGTGGTCCTATACTGGCTGAACGAGACACAGCAGTCCGCATTGGATTCGGGTGAAATTTGTATTTTTGGCGAATATTTTAAAGAAAAAATGGCCTTTTTCATGAAAACGTCGGCCGATTTTTTCAATAGCTTCCAGGTCTTTGGACCGATTGACTCGAAATTTCTCCCAGACGTGGTCCTATACTGGCTGAACGAGACACAGCAGTCCGCATTGGATTCGGGTGAAATTTGTATTTTTGGCGAATATTTTAGTGAGAGGGACAATGTTTCATGAGGCTGGCTTAAGGCTGAGGCTAGGGTTAGGGTTATGGGGCTAGGGTTAGGGTTACGGTCGTCTTTTGACCGATTGACTCGAAATTGCACACGCATGTCCTCCTCACTGGTGGAATGAGGCTCGCCGGTTTTGGTTGGATTCTGGTGGAATTTGTATTTTTGGTGAATATTTTAAAGAAAAAAATGGCCTTTTTCATGAAAACGTCGGCCGATTTTTTCAATAGCTTCCAGGTCTTTGGACCGATTGACTCGAAATTTCTCCCAGACGTGGTCCTGTACTGGCTGAACGAGACACAGCAGTCCGCATTGGATTCGGGTGAAATTTGTATTTTTGGCGAATATTTTAAAGAAAAAATGGCCTTTTTCATGAAAACGTCGGCCGATTTTTTCAATAGCTTCCAGGTCTTTGGACCGATTGACTCGAAATTTCTCCCAGACGTGGTCCTATACTGGCTAAACGAGACACAGCAGTCCGCATTGGATTCGGGTGAAATTTGTATTTTTGGCGAATATTTTAAAGAAAAAATGGCCTTTTTCATGAAAACGTCGGCCGATTTTTTCAATAGCTTCCAGGTCTTTGGACCGATTGACTCGAAATTTCTCCCAGACGTGGTCCTATACTGGCTGAACGAGACACAGCAGTCCGCATTGGATTCGGGTGAAATTTGTATTTTTGGCGAATATTTTAGTGAGAGGGACAATGTTTCATGAGGCTGGCTTAAGGCTGAGGCTAGGGTTAGGGTTAGGGTTAGGGTTATGGGGCTAGGGTTAGGGTTACGGTCGTCTTTTGACCGATTGACTCGAAATTGCACACGCATGTCCTCCTCACTGGTGGATTGAGGCTCGCCGGTTTTGGTTGGATTCTGGTGGAATTTGTATTTTTGGTGAATATTTTAAAGAAAAAAATGGCCTTTTTCATGAAAACGTCGGCCGATTTTTTCAATAGCTTCCAGGTCTTTGGACCGATTGACTCGAAATTTCTCCCAGACGTGGTCCTATACTGGCTGAACGAGACACAGCAGTCCGCATTGGATTCGGGTGAAATTTGTATTTTTGGCGAATATTTTAAAGAAAAAATGGCCTTTTTCATGAAAACCTCGGCCGATTTTTTCAATAGCTTCCAGGTCTTTGGACCGATTGACTCGAAATTTCTCCCAGACGTGGTCCTGTACTGGCTGAACGAGACACAGCAGTCCGCATTGGATTCGGGTGAAATTTGTATTTTTGGCGAATATTTTAAAGAAAAAATGGCCTTTTTCATGAAAACGTCGGCCGATTTTTTCAATAGCTTCCAGGTCTTTGGACCGATTGACTCGAAATTTCTCCCAGACGTGGTCCTATACTGGCTGAACGAGACACAGCAGTCCGCATTGGATTCGGGTGAAATTTGTATTTTTGGCGAATATTTTAGTGAGAGGGACAATGTTTCATGAGGCTGGCTTAAGGCTGAGGCTAGGGTTAGGGTTAGGGTTAGGGTTATGGGGCTAGGGTTAGGGTTACGGTCGTCTTTTGACCGATTGACTCGAAATTGCACACGCATGTCCTCCTCACTGGTGGAATGAGGCTCGCCGGTTTTGGTTGGATTCTGGTGGAATTTGTATTTTTGGCGAATATTTTAAAGAAAAAAATGGCCTTTTTCATGAAAACGTCGGCCGATTTTTTCAATAGCTTCCAGGTCTTTGGACCGATTGACTCGAAATTTCTCCCAGACGTGGTCCTATACTGGCTGAACGAGACACAGCAGTCCGCATTGGATTCGGGTGAAATTTGTATTTTTGGCGAATATTTTAGTGAGAGGGACAATGTTTCATGAGGCTGGCTTAAGGCTGAGGCTAGGGTTAGGGTTATGGGGCTAGGGTTAGGGTTACGGTCGTCTTTTGACCGATTGACTCGAAATTGCACACGCATGTCCTCCTCACTGGTGGAATGAGGCTCGCCGGTTTTGGTTGGATTCTGGTGGAATTTGTATTTTTGGTGAATATTTTAAAGAAAAAAATGGCCTTTTTCATGAAAACGTCGGCCGATTTTTTCAATAGCTTCCAGGTCTTTGGACCGATTGACTCGAAATTTCTCCCAGACGTGGTCCTATACTGGCTGAACGAGACACAGCAGTCCGCATTGGATTCGGGTGAAATTTGTATTTTTGGCGAATATTTTAAAGAAAAAATGGCCTTTTTCATGAAAACGTCGGCCGATTTTTTCAATAGCTTCCAGGTCTTTGGACCGATTGACTCGAAATTTCTCCCAGACGTGGTCCTATACTGGCTGAACGAGACACAGCAGTCCGCATTGGATTCGGGTGAAATTTGTATTTTTGGCGAATATTTTAGTGAGAGGGACAATGTTTCATGAGGCTGGCTTAAGGCTGAGGCTAGGGTTAGGGTTATGGGGCTAGGGTTAGGGTTACGGTCGTCTTTTGACCGATTGACTCGAAATTGCACACGCATGTCCTCCTCACTGGTGGAATGAGGCTCGCCGGTTTTGGTTGGATTCTGGTGGAATTTGTATTTTTGGTGAATATTTTAAAGAAAAAAATGGCCTTTTTCATGAAAACGTCGGCCGATTTTTTCAATAGCTTCCAGGTCTTTGGACCGATTGACTCGAAATTTCTCCCAGACGTGGTCCTGTACTGGCTGAACGAGACACAGCAGTCCGCATTGGATTCGGGTGAAATTTGTATTTTTGGCGAATATTTTAAAGAAAAAATGGCCTTTTTCATGAAAACGTCGGCCGATTTTTTCAATAGCTTCCAGGTCTTTGGACCGATTGACTCGAAATTTCTCCCAGACGTGGTCCTATACTGGCTAAACGAGACACAGCAGTCCGCATTGGATTCGGGTGAAATTTGTATTTTTGGCGAATATTTTAAAGAAAAAATGGCCTTTTTCATGAAAACGTCGGCCGATTTTTTCAATAGCTTCCAGGTCTTTGGACCGATTGACTCGAAATTTCTCCCAGACGTGGTCCTATACTGGCTGAACGAGACACAGCAGTCCGCATTGGATTCGGGTGAAATTTGTATTTTTGGCGAATATTTTAGTGAGAGGGACAATGTTTCATGAGGCTGGCTTAAGGCTGAGGCTAGGGTTAGGGTTAGGGTTAGGGTTATGGGGCTAGGGTTAGGGTTACGGTCGTCTTTTGACCGATTGACTCGAAATTGCACACGCATGTCCTCCTCACTGGTGGATTGAGGCTCGCCGGTTTTGGTTGGATTCTGGTGGAATTTGTATTTTTGGTGAATATTTTAAAGAAAAAAATGGCCTTTTTCATGAAAACGTCGGCCGATTTTTTCAATAGCTTCCAGGTCTTTGGACCGATTGACTCGAAATTTCTCCCAGACGTGGTCCTATACTGGCTGAACGAGACACAGCAGTCCGCATTGGATTCGGGTGAAATTTGTATTTTTGGCGAATATTTTAAAGAAAAAATGGCCTTTTTCATGAAAACGTCGGCCGATTTTTTCAATAGCTTCCAGGTCTTTGGACCGATTGACTCGAAATTTCTCCCAGACGTGGTCCTGTACTGGCTGAACGAGACACAGCAGTCCGCATTGGATTCGGGTGAAATTTGTATTTTTGGCGAATATTTTAAAGAAAAAATGGCCTTTTTCATGAAAACGTCGGCCGATTTTTTCAATAGCTTCCAGGTCTTTGGACCGATTGACTCGAAATTTCTCCCAGACGTGGTCCTATACTGGCTGAACGAGACACAGCAGTCCGCATTGGATTCGGGTGAAATTTGTATTTTTGGCGAATATTTTAGTGAGAGGGACAATGTTTCATGAGGCTGGCTTAAGGCTGAGGCTAGGGTTAGGGTTAGGGTTAGGGTTATGGGGCTAGGGTTAGGGTTACGGTCGTCTTTTGACCGATTGACTCGAAATTGCACACGCATGTCCTCCTCACTGGTGGAATGAGGCTCGCCGGTTTTGGTTGGATTCTGGTGGAATTTGTATTTTTGGCGAATATTTTAAAGAAAAAAATGGCCTTTTTCATGAAAACGTCGGCCGATTTTTTCAATAGCTTCCAGGTCTTTGGACCGATTGACTCGAAATTTCTCCCAGACGTGGTCCTATACGGGCTGAACGAGACACAGCAGTCCGCATTGGATTCGGGTGAAATTTGTATTTTTGGCGAATATTTTAAAGAAAAAATGGCCTTTTTCATGAAAACGTCGGCCGATTTTTTCAATAGCTTCCAGGTCTTTGGACCGATTGACTCGAAATTTCTCCCAGACGTGGTCCTATACTGGCTGAACGAGACACAGCAGTCCGCATTGGATTCGGGTGAAATTTGTATTTTTGGCGAATATTTTAGTGAGAGGGACAATGTTTCATGAGGCTGGCTTAAGGCTGAGGCTAGGGTTAGGGTTAGGGTTAGGGTTATGGGGCTAGGGTTAGGGTTACGGTCGTCTTTTGACCGATTGACTCGAAATTGCACACGCATGTCCTCCTCACTGGTGGAATGAGGCTCGCCGGTTTTGGTTGGATTCTGGTGGAATTTGTATTTTTGGTGAATATTTTAAAGAAAAAAATGGCCTTTTTCATGAAAACGTCGGCCGATTTTTTCAATAGCTTCCAGGTCTTTGGACCGATTGACTCGAAATTTCTCCCAGACGTGGTCCTATACGGGCTGAACGAGACACAGCAGTCCGCATTGGATTCGGGTGAAATTTGTATTTTTGGCGAATATTTTAAAGAAAAAATGGCCTTTTTCATGAAAACGTCGGCCGATTTTTTCAATAGCTTCCAGGTCTTTGGACCGATTGACTCGAAATTTCTCCCAGACGTGGTCCTATACTGGCTGAACGAGACACAGCAGTCCGCATTGGATTCGGGTGAAATTTGTATTTTTGGCGAATATTTTAGTGAGAGGGACAATGTTTCATGAGGCTGGCTTAAGGCTGAGGCTAGGGTTAGGGTTAGGGTTAGGGTTATGGGGCTAGGGTTAGGGTTACGGTCGTCTTTTGACCGATTGACTCGAAATTGCACACGCATGTCCTCCTCACTGGTGGAATGAGGCTCGCCGGTTTTGGTTGGATTCTGGTGGAATTTGTATTTTTGGTGAATATTTTAAAGAAAAAAATGGCCTTTTTCATGAAAACGTCGGCCGATTTTTTCAATAGCTTCCAGGTCTTTGGACCGATTGACTCGAAATTTCTCCCAGACGTGGTCCTATACTGGCTGAACGCGACACAGCAGTCCGCATTGGATTCGGGTGAAATTTGTATTTTTGGCGAATATTTTAAAGAAAAAATGGCCTTTTTCATGAAAACGTCGGCCGATTTTTTCAATAGCTTCCAGGTCTTTGGACCGATTGACTCGAAATTTCTCCCAGACGTGGTCCTGTACTGGCTGAACGAGACACAGCAGTCCGCATTGGATTCGGGTGAAATTTGTATTTTTGGCGAATATTTTAAAGAAAAAATGGCCTTTTTCATGAAAACGTCGGCCGATTTTTTCAATAGCTTCCAGGTCTTTGGACCGATTGACTCGAAATTTCTCCCAGACGTGGTCCTATACTGGCTGAACGAGACACAGCAGTCCGCATTGGATTCGGGTGAAATTTGTATTTTTGGCGAATATTTTAAAGAAAAAATGGCCTTTTTCATGAAAACGTCGGCCGATTTTTTCAATAGCTTCCAGGTCTTTGGACCGATTGACTCGAAATTTCTCCCAGACGTGGTCCTATACTGGCTGAACGAGACACAGCAGTCCGCATTGGATTCGGGTGAAATTTGTATTTTTGGCGAATATTTTATTGAGAGGGACAATGTTTCATGAGGCTGGCTTAAGGCTGAGGCTAGGGTTAGGGTTATGGGGCTAGGGTTAGGGTTACGGTCGTCTTTTGACCGATTGACTCGAAATTGCACACGCATGTCCTCCTCACTGGTGGAATGAGGCTCGCCGGTTTTGGTTGGATTCTGGTGGAATTTGTATTTTTGGTGAATATTTTAAAGAAAAAAATGGCCTTTTTCATGAAAACGTCGGCCGATTTTTTCAATAGCTTCCAGGTCTTTGGACCGATTGACTCGAAATTTCTCCCAGACGTGGTCCTGTACTGGCTGAACGAGACACAGCAGTCCGCATTGGATTCGGGTGAAATTTGTATTTTTGGCGAATATTTTAAAGAAAAAATGGCCTTTTTCATGAAAACGTCGGCCGATTTTTTCAATAGCTTCCAGGTCTTTGGACCGATTGACTCGAAATTTCTCCCAGACGTGGTCCTATACTGGCTGAACGAGACACAGCAGTCCGCATTGGATTCGGGTGAAATTTGTATTTTTGGCGAATATTTTAGTGAGAGGGACAATGTTTCATGAGGCTGGCTTAAGGCTGAGGCTAGGGTTAGGGTTATGGGGCTAGGGTTAGGGTTACAGTCGTCTTTTGACCGATTGACTCGAAATTGCACACGCATGTCCTCCTCACTGGTGGAATGAGGCTCGCCGGTTTTGGTTGGATTCGGGTGAAATTTGTATTTTTGGCGAATATTTTAAAGAAAAAATGGCCTTTTTCATGAAAACATCGGCCGATTTTTTCAATAGCTTCCAGGTCTTTGGACCGATTGACTCGAAATTTCTCCCAGACGTGGTCCTATACTGGCTGAACGAGACACAGCAGTCCGCATTGGATTCGGGTGAAATTTGTATTTTTGGCGAATATTTTAGTGAGAGGGACAATGTTTCATGAGGCTGGCTTAAGGCTGAGGCTAGGGTTAGGGTTAGGGTTAGGGTTATGGGGCTAGGGTTAGGGTTACGGTCGTCTTTTGACCGATTGACTCGAAATTGCACACGTATGTCCTCCTCACTGGTGGAATGAGGCTCGCCGGTTTTGGTTGGATTCTGGTGGAATTTGTATTTTTGGTGAATATTTTAAAGAAAAAAATGGCCTTTTTCATGAAAACGTCGGCCGATTTTTTCAATAGCTTCCAGGTCTTTGGACCGATTGACTCGAAATTTCTCCCAGACGTGGTCCTGTACTGGCTGAACGAGACACAGCAGTCCGCATTGGATTCGGGTGAAATTTGTATTTTTGGCGAATATTTTAAAGAAAAAATGGCCTTTTTCATGAAAACGTCGGCCGATTTTTTCAATAGCTTCCAGGTCTTTGGACCGATTGACTCGAAATTTCTCCCAGACGTGGTCCTATACTGGCTGAACGAGACACAGCAGTCCGCATTGGATTCGGGTGAAATTTGTATTTTTGGCGAATATTTTAGTGAGAGGGACAATGTTTCATGAGGCTGGCTTAAGGCTGAGGCTAGGGTTAGGGTTATGGGGCTAGGGTTAGGGTTACAGTCGTCTTTTGACCGATTGACTCGAAATTGCACACGCATGTCCTCCTCACTGGTGGAATGAGGCTCGCCGGTTTTGGTTGGATTCTGGTGGAATTTGTATTTTTGGTGAATATTTTAGTGAGAGGGACAATGTTTCATGAGGCTGGCTTAAGGCTGAGGCTAGGGTTAGGGTTAGGGTTAGGGTTATGGGGCTAGGGTTAGGGTTACGGTCGTCTTTTGACCGATTGACTCGAAATTGCACACGCATGTCCTCCTCACTGGTGGAATGAGGCTCGCCGGTTTTGGTTGGATTCTGGTGGAATTTGTATTTTTGGTGAATATTTTAAAGAAAAAAATGGCCTTTTTCATGAAAACGTCGGCCGATTTTTTCAATAGCTTCCAGGTCTTTGGACCGATTGACTCGAAATTTCTCCCAGACGTGGTCCTGTACTGGCTGAACGAGACACAGCAGTCCGCATTGGATTCGGGTGAAATTTGTATTTTTGGCGAATATTTTAAAGAAAAAATGGCCTTTTTCATGAAAACGTCGGCCGATTTTTTCAATAGCTTCCAGGTCTTTGGACCGATTGACTCGAAATTTCTCCCAGACGTGGTCCTATACTGGCTGAACGAGACACAGCAGTCCGCATTGGATTCGGGTGAAATTTGTATTTTTGGCGAATATTTTAAAGAAAAAATGGCCTTTTTCATGAAAACGTCGGCCGATTTTTTCAATAGCTTCCAGGTCTTTGGACCGATTGACTCGAAATTTCTCCCAGACGTGGTCCTATACTGGCTGAACGAGACACAGCAGTCCGCATTGGATTCGGGTGAAATTTGTATTTTTGGCGAATATTTTAGTGAGAGGGACAATGTTTCATGAGGCTGGCTTAAGGCTGAGGCTAGGGTTAGGGTTATGGGGCTAGGGTTAGGGTTACGGTCGTCTTTTGACCGATTGACTCGAAATTGCACACGCATGTCCTCCTCACTGGTGGAATGAGGCTCGCCGGTTTTGGTTGGATTCTGGTGGAATTTGTATTTTTGGTGAATATTTTAAAGAAAAAAATGGCCTTTTTCATGAAAACGTCGGCCGATTTTTTCAATAGCTTCCAGGTCTTTGGACCGATTGACTCGAAATTTCTCCCAGACGTGGTCCTGTACTGGCTGAACGAGACACAGCAGTCCGCATTGGATTCGGGTGAAATTTGTATTTTTGGCGAATATTTTAAAGAAAAAATGGCCTTTTTCATGAAAACGTCGGCCGATTTTTTCAATAGCTTCCAGGTCTTTGGACCGATTGACTCGAAATTTCTCCCAGACGTGGTCCTATACTGGCTAAACGAGACACAGCAGTCCGCATTGGATTCGGGTGAAATTTGTATTTTTGGCGAATATTTTAAAGAAAAAATGGCCTTTTTCATGAAAACGTCGGCCGATTTTTTCAATAGCTTCCAGGTCTTTGGACCGATTGACTCGAAATTTCTCCCAGACGTGGTCCTATACTGGCTGAACGAGACACAGCAGTCCGCATTGGATTCGGGTGAAATTTGTATTTTTGGCGAATATTTTAGTGAGAGGGACAATGTTTCATGAGGCTGGCTTAAGGCTGAGGCTAGGGTTAGGGTTATGGGGCTAGGGTTAGGGTTACGGTCGTCTTTTGACCGATTGACTCGAAATTGCACACGCATGTCCTCCTCACTGGTGGAATGAGGCTCGCCGGTTTTGGTTGGATTCTGGTGGAATTTGTATTTTTGGTGAATATTTTAAAGAAAAAAATGGCCTTTTTCATGAAAACGTCGGCCGATTTTTTCAATAGCTTCCAGGTCTTTGGACCGATTGACTCGAAATTTCTCCCAGACGTGGTCCTGTACTGGCTGAACGAGACACAGCAGTCCGCATTGGATTCGGGTGAAATTTGTATTTTTGGCGAATATTTTAAAGAAAAAATGGCCTTTTTCATGAAAACGTCGGCCGATTTTTTCAATAGCTTCCAGGTCTTTGGACCGATTGACTCGAAATTTCTCCCAGACGTGGTCCTATACTGGCTAAACGAGACACAGCAGTCCGCATTGGATTCGGGTGAAATTTGTATTTTTGGCGAATATTTTAAAGAAAAAATGGCCTTTTTCATGAAAACGTCGGCCGATTTTTTCAATAGCTTCCAGGTCTTTGGACCGATTGACTCGAAATTTCTCCCAGACGTGGTCCTATACTGGCTGAACGAGACACAGCAGTCCGCATTGGATTCGGGTGAAATTTGTATTTTTGGCGAATATTTTAGTGAGAGGGACAATGTTTCATGAGGCTGGCTTAAGGCTGAGGCTAGGGTTAGGGTTAGGGTTAGGGTTATGGGGCTAGGGTTAGGGTTACGGTCGTCTTTTGACCGATTGACTCGAAATTGCACACGCATGTCCTCCTCACTGGTGGAATGAGGCTCGCCGGTTTTGGTTGGATTCTGGTGGAATTTGTATTTTTGGTGAATATTTTAAAGAAAAAAATGGCCTTTTTCATGAA
This sequence comes from Pagrus pagrus, assembly GCF_965226575.1. Taxonomy (NCBI): domain Eukaryota; kingdom Metazoa; phylum Chordata; class Actinopteri; order Spariformes; family Sparidae; genus Pagrus; species Pagrus pagrus. The sequence continues at coordinate 18,413 of NW_028174973.1, forward strand.
AACGTCGGCCGATTTTTTCAATAGCTTTCAGGTCTTTGGACCGATTGACTCGAAATTTCTCCCAGACGTGGTCCTATACTGGCTGAACGAGACACAGCAGTCCGCATTGGATTCGGGTGAAATTTGTATTTTTGGCGAATATTTTAGTGAGAGGGACAATGTTTCATGAGGCTGGCTTAAGGCTGAGGCTAGGGTTAGGGTTATGGGGCTAGGGTTAGGGTTACGGTCGTCTTTTGACCGATTGACTCGAAATTGCACACGCATGTCCTCCTCACTGGTGGAATGAGGCTCGCCGGTTTTGGTTGGATTCTGGTGGAATTTGTATTTTTGGCGAATATTTTAAAGAAAAAAATGGCCTTTTTCATGAAAACGTCGGCCGATTTTTTCAATAGCTTTCAGGTCTTTGGACCGATTGACTCGAAATTTCTCCCAGACGTGGTCCTATACTGGCTGAACGAGACACAGCAGTCCGCATTGGATTCGGGTGAAATTTGTATTTTTGGCGAATATTTTAGTGAGAGGGACAATGTTTCATGAGGCTGGCTTAAGGCTGAGGCTAGGGTTAGGGTTATGGGGCTAGGGTTAGGGTTACGGTCGTCTTTTGACCGATTGACTCGAAATTGCACACGCATGTCCTCCTCACTGGTGGAATGAGGCTCGCCGGTTTTGGTTGGATTCTGGTGGAATTTGTATTTTTGGTGAATATTTTAAAGAAAAAAATGGCCTTTTTCATGAAAACGTCGGCCGATTTTTTCAATAGCTTCCAGGTCTTTGGACCGATTGACTCGAAATTTCTCCCAGACGTGGTCCTGTACTGGCTGAACGAGACACAGCAGTCCGCATTGGATTCGGGTGAAATTTGTATTTTTGGCGAATATTTTAAAGAAAAAATGGCCTTTTTCATGAAAACGTCGGCCGATTTTTTCAATAGCTTCCAGGTCTTTGGACCGATTGACTCGAAATTTCTCCCAGACGTGGTCCTATACTGGCTAAACGAGACACAGCAGTCCGCATTGGATTCGGGTGAAATTTGTATTTTTGGCGAATATTTTAAAGAAAAAATGGCCTTTTTCATGAAAACGTCGGCCGATTTTTTCAATAGCTTCCAGGTCTTTGGACCGATTGACTCGAAATTTCTCCCAGACGTGGTCCTATACTGGCTGAACGAGACACAGCAGTCCGCATTGGATTCGGGTGAAATTTGTATTTTTGGCGAATATTTTAGTGAGAGGGACAATGTTTCATGAGGCTGGCTTAAGGCTGAGGCTAGGGTTAGGGTTAGGGTTAGGGTTATGGGGCTAGGGTTAGGGTTACGGTCGTCTTTTGACCGATTGACTCGAAATTGCACACGCATGTCCTCCTCACTGGTGGAATGAGGCTCGCCGGTTTTGGTTGGATTCTGGTGGAATTTGTATTTTTGGTGAATATTTTAAAGAAAAAAATGGCCTTTTTCATGAAAACGTCGGCCGATTTTTTCAATAGCTTCCAGGTCTTTGGACCGATTGACTCGAAATTTCTCCCAGACGTGGTCCTATACTGGCTGAACGAGACACAGCAGTCCGCATTGGATTCGGGTGAAATTTGTATTTTTGGCGAATATTTTAAAGAAAAAATGGCCTTTTTCATGAAAACGTCGGCCGATTTTTTCAATAGCTTCCAGGTCTTTGGACCGATTGACTCGAAATTTCTCCCAGACGTGGTCCTATACTGGCTGAACGAGACACAGCAGTCCGCATTGGATTCGGGTGAAATTTGTATTTTTGGCGAATATTTTAAAGAAAAAATGGCCTTTTTCATGAAAACGTCGGCCGATTTTTTCAATAGCTTCCAGGTCTTTGGACCGATTGACTCGAAATTTCTCCCAGACGTGGTCCTATACTGGCTGAACGAGACACAGCAGTCCGCATTGGATTCGGGTGAAATTTGTATTTTTGGCGAATATTTTAGTGAGAGGGACAATGTTTCATGAGGCTGGCTTAAGGCTGAGGCTAGGGTTAGGGTTATGGGGCTAGGGTTAGGGTTACAGTCGTCTTTTGACCGATTGACTCGAAATTGCACACGCATGTCCTCCTCACTGGTGGAATGAGGCTCGCCGGTTTTGGTTGGATTCGGGTGAAATTTGTATTTTTGGCGAATATTTTAAAGAAAAAATGGCCTTTTTCATGAAAACGTCGGCCGATTTTTTCAATAGCTTCCAGGTCTTTGGACCGATTGACTCGAAATTTCTCCCAGACGTGGTCCTATACTGGCTGAACGAGACACAGCAGTCCGCATTGGATTCGGGTGAAATTTGTATTTTTGGCGAATATTTTAAAGAAAAAATGGCCTTTTTCATGAAAACGTCGGCCGATTTTTTCAATAGCTTCCAGGTCTTTGGACCGATTGACTCGAAATTTCTCCCAGACGTGGTCCTATACTGGCTGAACGAGACACAGCAGTCCGCATTGGATTCGGGTGAAATTTGTATTTTTGGCGAATATTTTAGTGAGAGGGACAATGTTTCATGAGGCTGGCTTAAGGCTGAGGCTAGGGTTAGGGTTATGGGGCTAGGGTTAGGGTTACGGTCGTCTTTTGACCGATTGACTCGAAATTGCACACGCATGTCCTCCTCACTGGTGGAATGAGGCTCGCCGGTTTTGGTTGGATTCTGGTGGAATTTGTATTTTTGGTGAATATTTTAAAGAAAAAAATGGCCTTTTTCATGAAAACGTCGGCCGATTTTTTCAATAGCTTCCAGGTCTTTGGACCGATTGACTCGAAATTTCTCCCAGACGTGGTCCTGTACTGGCTGAACGAGACACAGCAGTCCGCATTGGATTCGGGTGAAATTTGTATTTTTGGCGAATATTTTAAAGAAAAAATGGCCTTTTTCATGAAAACGTCGGCCGATTTTTTCAATAGCTTCCAGGTCTTTGGACCGATTGACTCGAAATTTCTCCCAGACGTGGTCCTATACTGGCTAAACGAGACACAGCAGTCCGCATTGGATTCGGGTGAAATTTGTATTTTTGGCGAATATTTTAAAGAAAAAATGGCCTTTTTCATGAAAACGTCGGCCGATTTTTTCAATAGCTTCCAGGTCTTTGGACCGATTGACTCGAAATTTCTCCCAGACGTGGTCCTATACTGGCTGAACGAGACACAGCAGTCCGCATTGGATTCGGGTGAAATTTGTATTTTTGGCGAATATTTTAGTGAGAGGGACAATGTTTCATGAGGCTGGCTTAAGGCTGAGGCTAGGGTTAGGGTTAGGGTTAGGGTTATGGGGCTAGGGTTAGGGTTACGGTCGTCTTTTGACCGATTGACTCGAAATTGCACACGCATGTCCTCCTCACTGGTGGAATGAGGCTCGCCGGTTTTGGTTGGATTCTGGTGGAATTTGTATTTTTGGTGAATATTTTAAAGAAAAAAATGGCCTTTTTCATGAAAACGTCGGCCGATTTTTTCAATAGCTTCCAGGTCTTTGGACCGATTGACTCGAAATTTCTCCCAGACGTGGTCCTATACTGGCTGAACGAGACACAGCAGTCCGCATTGGATTCGGGTGAAATTTGTATTTTTGGCGAATATTTTAAAGAAAAAATGGCCTTTTTCATGAAAACGTCGGCCGATTTTTTCAATAGCTTCCAGGTCTTTGGACCGATTGACTCGAAATTTCTCCCAGACGTGGTCCTATACTGGCTGAACGAGACACAGCAGTCCGCATTGGATTCGGGTGAAATTTGTATTTTTGGCGAATATTTTAAAGAAAAAATGGCCTTTTTCATGAAAACGTCGGCCGATTTTTTCAATAGCTTCCAGGTCTTTGGACCGATTGACTCGAAATTTCTCCCAGACGTGGTCCTATACTGGCTGAACGAGACACAGCAGTCCGCATTGGATTCGGGTGAAATTTGTATTTTTGGCGAATATTTTAGTGAGAGGGACAATGTTTCATGAGGCTGGCTTAAGGCTGAGGCTAGGGTTAGGGTTAGGGTTAGGGTTATGGGGCTAGGGTTAGGGTTACGGTCGTCTTTTGACCGATTGACTCGAAATTGCACACGCATGTCCTCCTCACTGGTGGATTGAGGCTCGCCGGTTTTGGTTGGATTCTGGTGGAATTTGTATTTTTGGTGAATATTTTAAAGAAAAAAATGGCCTTTTTCATGAAAACGTCGGCCGATTTTTTCAATAGCTTCCAGGTCTTTGGACCGATTGACTCGAAATTTCTCCCAGACGTGGTCCTATACTGGCTGAACGAGACACAGCAGTCCGCATTGGATTCGGGTGAAATTTGTATTTTTGGCGAATATTTTAAAGAAAAAATGGCCTTTTTCATGAAAACGTCGGCCGATTTTTTCAATAGCTTCCAGGTCTTTGGACCGATTGACTCGAAATTTCTCCCAGACGTGGTCCTGTACTGGCTGAACGAGACACAGCAGTCCGCATTGGATTCGGGTGAAATTTGTATTTTTGGCGAATATTTTAAAGAAAAAATGGCCTTTTTCATGAAAACGTCGGCCGATTTTTTCAATAGCTTCCAGGTCTTTGGACCGATTGACTCGAAATTTCTCCCAGACGTGGTCCTATACTGGCTGAACGAGACACAGCAGTCCGCATTGGATTCGGGTGAAATTTGTATTTTTGGCGAATATTTTAGTGAGAGGGACAATGTTTCATGAGGCTGGCTTAAGGCTGAGGCTAGGGTTAGGGTTAGGGTTAGGGTTATGGGGCTAGGGTTAGGGTTACGGTCGTCTTTTGACCGATTGACTCGAAATTGCACACGCATGTCCTCCTCACTGGTGGAATGAGGCTCGCCGGTTTTGGTTGGATTCTGGTGGAATTTGTATTTTTGGCGAATATTTTAAAGAAAAAAATGGCCTTTTTCATGAAAACGTCGGCCGATTTTTTCAATAGCTTCCAGGTCTTTGGACCGATTGACTCGAAATTTCTCCCAGACGTGGTCCTATACGGGCTGAACGAGACACAGCAGTCCGCATTGGATTCGGGTGAAATTTGTATTTTTGGCGAATATTTTAAAGAAAAAATGGCCTTTTTCATGAAAACGTCGGCCGATTTTTTCAATAGCTTCCAGGTCTTTGGACCGATTGACTCGAAATTTCTCCCAGACGTGGTCCTATACTGGCTGAACGAGACACAGCAGTCCGCATTGGATTCGGGTGAAATTTGTATTTTTGGCGAATATTTTAGTGAGAGGGACAATGTTTCATGAGGCTGGCTTAAGGCTGAGGCTAGGGTTAGGGTTAGGGTTAGGGTTATGGGGCTAGGGTTAGGGTTACGGTCGTCTTTTGACCGATTGACTCGAAATTGCACACGCATGTCCTCCTCACTGGTGGAATGAGGCTCGCCGGTTTTGGTTGGATTCTGGTGGAATTTGTATTTTTGGTGAATATTTTAAAGAAAAAAATGGCCTTTTTCATGAAAACGTCGGCCGATTTTTTCAATAGCTTCCAGGTCTTTGGACCGATTGACTCGAAATTTCTCCCAGACGTGGTCCTATACTGGCTGAACGAGACACAGCAGTCCGCATTGGATTCGGGTGAAATTTGTATTTTTGGCGAATATTTTAAAGAAAAAATGGCCTTTTTCATGAAAACGTCGGCCGATTTTTTCAATAGCTTCCAGGTCTTTGGACCGATTGACTCGAAATTTCTCCCAGACGTGGTCCTGTACTGGCTGAACGAGACACAGCAGTCCGCATTGGATTCGGGTGAAATTTGTATTTTTGGCGAATATTTTAAAGAAAAAATGGCCTTTTTCATGAAAACGTCGGCCGATTTTTTCAATAGCTTCCAGGTCTTTGGACCGATTGACTCGAAATTTCTCCCAGACGTGGTCCTATACTGGCTGAACGAGACACAGCAGTCCGCATTGGATTCGGGTGAAATTTGTATTTTTGGCGAATATT
>NW_028174972.1:0-23701 GCF_965226575.1 Pagrus pagrus
AGGGACAATCTTTCATGAGGCCTGGCTTAAGGCTGAGGCTAGGGTTAGGGTTAGGGTTAGGGTTAGTGATTGGCTGGACCGATTGACTCGAAATCGATCAGGCATGTCCTCCTCACTGGTGTAAGCAGGGTCGCCAGTTTTGGTTGGATTCCGGTGGAATTTGTATTTTACATGAATATTTTAAAGAAAAGGCCATTTTTCACGAAAAAATACCCCGCCCATTTATTTCAATAGCTTCCAGGTCTTTGGACCGATTGACTCGAAACTTCTCCCAGACGTGCTCCTATACTGGCTGAACGAGACACAGCAGTCCCCGTTGGATTCGGGTGGAATTTGTATTTTTGGTGAATATTTTAGTGAAAGGGGCCATTTTAAATGAGGCTGGCTTAAGGCTGCTGTTAGGGCTAGGGTTAGGGTTAAGGGGCTGGGGTTTCGGACCACGGCCGTCTTTTGACCGATTGACTCGAAATTGATCACGCATGTCCTCCTCACCGGTGGAATGAGGCTGGCCAGTTTTGGTTGGATTCTGGTGGAATTTGTATTTTACATGAATATTTTAAAGGAAAAGCGGCCATTTTTCATCAAAACCTCGGCCGATTTTTTCAATAGCTTCCAGGTCTTTGGACCGATTGACTGGAAATTTCCCCCAAACGTGCTCCTGTAGCGGCTGAACGAGACACAGCAGTCCCCGTTGGATTCGGGTGAAATTTGTATTTTTGGTGAATATTTTAGTCAGAGGGACAATCTTTCATGAGGCTGGCTTAAGGCTGCTGTTAGGGCTAGGGTTAGGGTTAAGGGGCTGGGGTTTCGGACCACGGCCGTCTTTTGACCGATTGACTCGAAATTGATCACGCATGTCCTCCTCACCGGTGGAATGAGGCTGGCCAGTTTTGGTTGGATTCTGGTGGAATTTGTATTTTACATGAATATTTTAAAGGAAAAGCGGCCATTTTTCATCAAAACCTCGGCCGATTTTTTCAATAGCTTCCAGGTCTTTGGACCGATTGACTGGAAATTTCCCCCAAACGTGCTCCTGTAGCGGCTGAACGAGACACAGCAGTCCCCGTTGGATTCGGGTGAAATTTGTATTTTTGGTGAATATTTTAGTCAGAGGGACAATCTTTCATGAGGCCTGGCTTAAGGCTGAGGCTAGGGTTAGGGTTAGGGTTAGGGTTAGTGATTGGCTGGACCGATTGACTCGAAATCGATCAGGCATGTCCTCCTCACTGGTGTAAGCAGGGTCGCCAGTTTTGGTTGGATTCCGGTGGAATTTGTATTTTACATGAATATTTTAAAGAAAAGGCCATTTTTCACGAAAAAATACCCCGCCCATTTATTTCAATAGCTTCCAGGTCTTTGGACCGATTGACTCGAAACTTCTCCCAGACGTGCTCCTATACTGGCTGAACGAGACACAGCAGTCCCCGTTGGATTCGGGTGGAATTTGTATTTTTGGTGAATATTTTAGTGAAAGGGGCCATTTTAAATGAGGCTGGCTTAAGGCTGCTGTTAGGGCTAGGGTTAGGGTTAAGGGGCTGGGGTTTCGGACCACGGCCGTCTTTTGACCGATTGACTCGAAATTGATCACGCATGTCCTCCTCACCGGTGGAATGAGGCTGGCCAGTTTTGGTTGGATTCTGGTGGAATTTGTATTTTACATGAATATTTTAAAGGAAAAGCGGCCATTTTTCATCAAAACCTCGGCCGATTTTTTCAATAGCTTCCAGGTCTTTGGACCGATTGACTGGAAATTTCCCCCAAACGTGCTCCTGTAGCGGCTGAACGAGACACAGCAGTCCCCGTTGGATTCGGGTGAAATTTGTATTTTTGGTGAATATTTTAGTCAGAGGGACAATCTTTCATGAGGCTGGCTTAAGGCTGCTGTTAGGGCTAGGGTTAGGGTTAAGGGGCTGGGGTTTCGGACCACGGCCGTCTTTTGACCGATTGACTCGAAATTGATCACGCATGTCCTCCTCACCGGTGGAATGAGGCTGGCCAGTTTTGGTTGGATTCTGGTGGAATTTGTATTTTACATGAATATTTTAAAGGAAAAGCGGCCATTTTTCATCAAAACCTCGGCCGATTTTTTTCAATAGCTTCCAGGTCTTTGGACCGATTGACTGGAAATTTCCCCCAAACGTGCTCCTGTAGCGGCTGAACGAGACACAGCAGTCCCCGTTGGATTCGGGTGAAATTTGTATTTTTGGTGAATATTTTAGTCAGAGGGACAATCTTTCATGAGGCCTGGCTTAAGGCTGAGGCTAGGGTTAGGGTTAGGGTTAGGGTTAGTGATTGGCTGGACCGATTGACTCGAAATCGATCAGGCATGTCCTCCTCACTGGTGTAAGCAGGGTCGCCAGTTTTGGTTGGATTCCGGTGGAATTTGTATTTTACATGAATATTTTAAAGAAAAGGCCATTTTTCACGAAAAAATACCCCGCCCATTTATTTCAATAGCTTCCAGGTCTTTGGACCGATTGACTCGAAACTTCTCCCAGACGTGCTCCTATACTGGCTGAACGAGACACAGCAGTCCCCGTTGGATTCGGGTGGAATTTGTATTTTTGGTGAATATTTTAGTGAAAGGGGCCATTTTAAATGAGGCTGGCTTAAGGCTGCTGTTAGGGCTAGGGTTAGGGTTAAGGGGCTGGGGTTTCGGACCACGGCCGTCTTTTGACCGATTGACTCGAAATTGATCACGCATGTCCTCCTCACCGGTGGAATGAGGCTGGCCAGTTTTGGTTGGATTCTGGTGGAATTTGTATTTTACATGAATATTTTAAAGGAAAAGCGGCCATTTTTCATCAAAACCTCGGCCGATTTTTTCAATAGCTTCCAGGTCTTTGGACCGATTGACTGGAAATTTCCCCCAAACGTGCTCCTGTAGCGGCTGAACGAGACACAGCAGTCCCCGTTGGATTCGGGTGAAATTTGTATTTTTGGTGAATATTTTAGTCAGAGGGACAATCTTTCATGAGGCTGGCTTAAGGCTGCTGTTAGGGCTAGGGTTAGGGTTAAGGGGCTGGGGTTTCGGACCACGGCCGTCTTTTGACCGATTGACTCGAAATTGATCACGCATGTCCTCCTCACCGGTGGAATGAGGCTGGCCAGTTTTGGTTGGATTCTGGTGGAATTTGTATTTTACATGAATATTTTAAAGGAAAAGCGGCCATTTTTCATCAAAACCTCGGCCGATTTTTTCAATAGCTTCCAGGTCTTTGGACCGATTGACTGGAAATTTCCCCCAAACGTGCTCCTGTAGCGGCTGAACGAGACACAGCAGTCCCCGTTGGATTCGGGTGAAATTTGTATTTTTGGTGAATATTTTAGTCAGAGGGACAATCTTTCATGAGGCTGGCTTAAGGCTGCTGTTAGGGCTAGGGTTAGGGTTAAGGGGCTGGGGTTTCGGACCACGGCCGTCTTTTGACCGATTGACTCGAAATTGATCACGCATGTCCTCCTCACCGGTGGAATGAGGCTGGCCAGTTTTGGTTGGATTCTGGTGGAATTTGTATTTTACATGAATATTTTAAAGGAAAAGCGGCCATTTTTCATCAAAACCTCGGCCGATTTTTTCAATAGCTTCCAGGTCTTTGGACCGATTGACTGGAAATTTCCCCCAAACGTGCTCCTGTAGCGGCTGAACGAGACACAGCAGTCCCCGTTGGATTCGGGTGAAATTTGTATTTTTGGTGAATATTTTAGTCAGAGGGACAATCTTTCATGAGGCCTGGCTTAAGGCTGAGGCTAGGGTTAGGGTTAGGGTTAGGGTTAGTGATTGGCTGGACCGATTGACTCGAAATCGATCAGGCATGTCCTCCTCACTGGTGTAAGCAGGGTCGCCAGTTTTGGTTGGATTCCGGTGGAATTTGTATTTTACATGAATATTTTAAAGAAAAGGCCATTTTTCACGAAAAAATACCCCGCCCATTTATTTCAATAGCTTCCAGGTCTTTGGACCGATTGACTCGAAACTTCTCCCAGACGTGCTCCTATACTGGCTGAACGAGACACAGCAGTCCCCGTTGGATTCGGGTGGAATTTGTATTTTTGGTGAATATTTTAGTGAAAGGGGCCATTTTAAATGAGGCTGGCTTAAGGCTGCTGTTAGGGCTAGGGTTAGGGTTAAGGGGCTGGGGTTTCGGACCACGGCCGTCTTTTGACCGATTGACTCGAAATTGATCACGCATGTCCTCCTCACCGGTGGAATGAGGCTGGCCAGTTTTGGTTGGATTCTGGTGGAATTTGTATTTTACATGAATATTTTAAAGGAAAAGCGGCCATTTTTCATCAAAACCTCGGCCGATTTTTTCAATAGCTTCCAGGTCTTTGGACCGATTGACTGGAAATTTCCCCCAAACGTGCTCCTGTAGCGGCTGAACGAGACACAGCAGTCCCCGTTGGATTCGGGTGAAATTTGTATTTTTGGTGAATATTTTAGTCAGAGGGACAATCTTTCATGAGGCCTGGCTTAAGGCTGAGGCTAGGGTTAGGGTTAGGGTTAGGGTTAGTGATTGGCTGGACCGATTGACTCGAAATCGATCAGGCATGTCCTCCTCACTGGTGTAAGCAGGGTCGCCAGTTTTGGTTGGATTCCGGTGGAATTTGTATTTTACATGAATATTTTAAAGAAAAGGCCATTTTTCACGAAAAAATACCCCGCCCATTTATTTCAATAGCTTCCAGGTCTTTGGACCGATTGACTCGAAACTTCTCCCAGACGTGCTCCTATACTGGCTGAACGAGACACAGCAGTCCCCGTTGGATTCGGGTGGAATTTGTATTTTTGGTGAATATTTTAGTGAAAGGGGCCATTTTAAATGAGGCTGGCTTAAGGCTGCTGTTAGGGCTAGGGTTAGGGTTAAGGGGCTGGGGTTTCGGACCACGGCCGTCTTTTGACCGATTGACTCGAAATTGATCACGCATGTCCTCCTCACCGGTGGAATGAGGCTGGCCAGTTTTGGTTGGATTCTGGTGGAATTTGTATTTTACATGAATATTTTAAAGGAAAAGCGGCCATTTTTCATCAAAACCTCGGCCGATTTTTTCAATAGCTTCCAGGTCTTTGGACCGATTGACTGGAAATTTCCCCCAAACGTGCTCCTGTAGCGGCTGAACGAGACACAGCAGTCCCCGTTGGATTCGGGTGAAATTTGTATTTTTGGTGAATATTTTAGTCAGAGGGACAATCTTTCATGAGGCTGGCTTAAGGCTGCTGTTAGGGCTAGGGTTAGGGTTAAGGGGCTGGGGTTTCGGACCACGGCCGTCTTTTGACCGATTGACTCGAAATTGATCACGCATGTCCTCCTCACCGGTGGAATGAGGCTGGCCAGTTTTGGTTGGATTCTGGTGGAATTTGTATTTTACATGAATATTTTAAAGGAAAAGCGGCCATTTTTCATCAAAACCTCGGCCGATTTTTTCAATAGCTTCCAGGTCTTTGGACCGATTGACTGGAAATTTCCCCCAAACGTGCTCCTGTAGCGGCTGAACGAGACACAGCAGTCCCCGTTGGATTCGGGTGAAATTTGTATTTTTGGTGAATATTTTAGTCAGAGGGACAATCTTTCATGAGGCTGGCTTAAGGCTGCTGTTAGGGCTAGGGTTAGGGTTAAGGGGCTGGGGTTTCGGACCACGGCCGTCTTTTGACCGATTGACTCGAAATTGATCACGCATGTCCTCCTCACCGGTGGAATGAGGCTGGCCAGTTTTGGTTGGATTCTGGTGGAATTTGTATTTTACATGAATATTTTAAAGGAAAAGCGGCCATTTTTCATCAAAACCTCGGCCGATTTTTTCAATAGCTTCCAGGTCTTTGGACCGATTGACTGGAAATTTCCCCCAAACGTGCTCCTGTAGCGGCTGAACGAGACACAGCAGTCCCCGTTGGATTCGGGTGAAATTTGTATTTTTGGTGAATATTTTAGTCAGAGGGACAATCTTTCATGAGGCCTGGCTTAAGGCTGAGGCTAGGGTTAGGGTTAGGGTTAGGGTTAGTGATTGGCTGGACCGATTGACTCGAAATCGATCAGGCATGTCCTCCTCACTGGTGTAAGCAGGGTCGCCAGTTTTGGTTGGATTCCGGTGGAATTTGTATTTTACATGAATATTTTAAAGAAAAGGCCATTTTTCACGAAAAAATACCCCGCCCATTTATTTCAATAGCTTCCAGGTCTTTGGACCGATTGACTCGAAACTTCTCCCAGACGTGCTCCTATACTGGCTGAACGAGACACAGCAGTCCCCGTTGGATTCGGGTGGAATTTGTATTTTTGGTGAATATTTTAGTGAAAGGGGCCATTTTAAATGAGGCTGGCTTAAGGCTGCTGTTAGGGCTAGGGTTAGGGTTAAGGGGCTGGGGTTTCGGACCACGGCCGTCTTTTGACCGATTGACTCGAAATTGATCACGCATGTCCTCCTCACCGGTGGAATGAGGCTGGCCAGTTTTGGTTGGATTCTGGTGGAATTTGTATTTTACATGAATATTTTAAAGGAAAAGCGGCCATTTTTCATCAAAACCTCGGCCGATTTTTTCAATAGCTTCCAGGTCTTTGGACCGATTGACTGGAAATTTCCCCCAAACGTGCTCCTGTAGCGGCTGAACGAGACACAGCAGTCCCCGTTGGATTCGGGTGAAATTTGTATTTTTGGTGAATATTTTAGTCAGAGGGACAATCTTTCATGAGGCCTGGCTTAAGGCTGAGGCTAGGGTTAGGGTTAGGGTTAGGGTTAGTGATTGGCTGGACCGATTGACTCGAAATCGATCAGGCATGTCCTCCTCACTGGTGTAAGCAGGGTCGCCAGTTTTGGTTGGATTCCGGTGGAATTTGTATTTTACATGAATATTTTAAAGAAAAGGCCATTTTTCACGAAAAAATACCCCGCCCATTTATTTCAATAGCTTCCAGGTCTTTGGACCGATTGACTCGAAACTTCTCCCAGACGTGCTCCTATACTGGCTGAACGAGACACAGCAGTCCCCGTTGGATTCGGGTGGAATTTGTATTTTTGGTGAATATTTTAGTGAAAGGGGCCATTTTAAATGAGGCTGGCTTAAGGCTGCTGTTAGGGCTAGGGTTAGGGTTAAGGGGCTGGGGTTTCGGACCACGGCCGTCTTTTGACCGATTGACTCGAAATTGATCACGCATGTCCTCCTCACCGGTGGAATGAGGCTGGCCAGTTTTGGTTGGATTCTGGTGGAATTTGTATTTTACATGAATATTTTAAAGGAAAAGCGGCCATTTTTCATCAAAACCTCGGCCGATTTTTTCAATAGCTTCCAGGTCTTTGGACCGATTGACTGGAAATTTCCCCCAAACGTGCTCCTGTAGCGGCTGAACGAGACACAGCAGTCCCCGTTGGATTCGGGTGAAATTTGTATTTTTGGTGAATATTTTAGTCAGAGGGACAATCTTTCATGAGGCTGGCTTAAGGCTGCTGTTAGGGCTAGGGTTAGGGTTAAGGGGCTGGGGTTTCGGACCACGGCCGTCTTTTGACCGATTGACTCGAAATTGATCACGCATGTCCTCCTCACCGGTGGAATGAGGCTGGCCAGTTTTGGTTGGATTCTGGTGGAATTTGTATTTTACATGAATATTTTAAAGGAAAAGCGGCCATTTTTCATCAAAACCTCGGCCGATTTTTTCAATAGCTTCCAGGTCTTTGGACCGATTGACTGGAAATTTCCCCCAAACGTGCTCCTGTAGCGGCTGAACGAGACACAGCAGTCCCCGTTGGATTCGGGTGAAATTTGTATTTTTGGTGAATATTTTAGTCAGAGGGACAATCTTTCATGAGGCTGGCTTAAGGCTGCTGTTAGGGCTAGGGTTAGGGTTAAGGGGCTGGGGTTTCGGACCACGGCCGTCTTTTGACCGATTGACTCGAAATTGATCACGCATGTCCTCCTCACCGGTGGAATGAGGCTGGCCAGTTTTGGTTGGATTCTGGTGGAATTTGTATTTTACATGAATATTTTAAAGGAAAAGCGGCCATTTTTCATCAAAACCTCGGCCGATTTTTTCAATAGCTTCCAGGTCTTTGGACCGATTGACTGGAAATTTCCCCCAAACGTGCTCCTGTAGCGGCTGAACGAGACACAGCAGTCCCCGTTGGATTCGGGTGAAATTTGTATTTTTGGTGAATATTTTAGTCAGAGGGACAATCTTTCATGAGGCTGGCTTGAGGCTGCTGTTAGGGCTAGGGTTAGGGTTAAGGGGCTGGGGTTTCGGACCACGGCCGTCTTTTGACCGATTGACTCGAAATTGATCACGCATGTCCTCCTCACCGGTGGAATGAGGCTGGCCAGTTTTGGTTGGATTCTGGTGGAATTTGTATTTTACATGAATATTTTAAAGGAAAAGCGGCCATTTTTCATCAAAACCTCGGCCGATTTTTTCAATAGCTTCCAGGTCTTTGGACCGATTGACTGGAAATTTCCCCCAAACGTGCTCCTGTAGCGGCTGAACGAGACACAGCAGTCCCCGTTGGATTCGGGTGAAATTTGTATTTTTGGTGAATATTTTAGTCAGAGGGACAATCTTTCATGAGGCTGGCTTAAGGCTGCTGTTAGGGCTAGGGTTAGGGTTAAGGGGCTGGGGTTTCGGACCACGGCCGTCTTTTGACCGATTGACTCGAAATTGATCACGCATGTCCTCCTCACCGGTGGAATGAGGCTGGCCAGTTTTGGTTGGATTCTGGTGGAATTTGTATTTTACATGAATATTTTAAAGGAAAAGCGGCCATTTTTCATCAAAACCTCGGCCGATTTTTTCAATAGCTTCCAGGTCTTTGGACCGATTGACTGGAAATTTCCCCCAAACGTGCTCCTGTAGCGGCTGAACGAGACACAGCAGTCCCCGTTGGATTCGGGTGAAATTTGTATTTTTGGTGAATATTTTAGTCAGAGGGACAATCTTTCATGAGGCTGGCTTAAGGCTGCTGTTAGGGCTAGGGTTAGGGTTAAGGGGCTGGGGTTTCGGACCACGGCCGTCTTTTGACCGATTGACTCGAAATTGATCACGCATGTCCTCCTCACCGGTGGAATGAGGCTGGCCAGTTTTGGTTGGATTCTGGTGGAATTTGTATTTTACATGAATATTTTAAAGGAAAAGCGGCCATTTTTCATCAAAACCTCGGCCGATTTTTTCAATAGCTTCCAGGTCTTTGGACCGATTGACTGGAAATTTCCCCCAAACGTGCTCCTGTAGCGGCTGAACGAGACACAGCAGTCCCCGTTGGATTCGGGTGAAATTTGTATTTTTGGTGAATATTTTAGTCAGAGGGACAATCTTTCATGAGGCTGGCTTAAGGCTGCTGTTAGGGCTAGGGTTAGGGTTAAGGGGCTGGGGTTTCGGACCACGGCCGTCTTTTGACCGATTGACTCGAAATTGATCACGCATGTCCTCCTCACCGGTGGAATGAGGCTGGCCAGTTTTGGTTGGATTCTGGTGGAATTTGTATTTTACATGAATATTTTAAAGGAAAAGCGGCCATTTTTCATCAAAACCTCGGCCGATTTTTTCAATAGCTTCCAGGTCTTTGGACCGATTGACTGGAAATTTCCCCCAAACGTGCTCCTGTAGCGGCTGAACGAGACACAGCAGTCCCCGTTGGATTCGGGTGAAATTTGTATTTTTGGTGAATATTTTAGTCAGAGGGACAATCTTTCATGAGGCTGGCTTAAGGCTGCTGTTAGGGCTAGGGTTAGGGTTAAGGGGCTGGGGTTTCGGACCACGGCCGTCTTTTGACCGATTGACTCGAAATTGATCACGCATGTCCTCCTCACCGGTGGAATGAGGCTGGCCAGTTTTGGTTGGATTCTGGTGGAATTTGTATTTTACATGAATATTTTAAAGGAAAAGCGGCCATTTTTCATCAAAACCTCGGCCGATTTTTTCAATAGCTTCCAGGTCTTTGGACCGATTGACTGGAAATTTCCCCCAAACGTGCTCCTGTAGCGGCTGAACGAGACACAGCAGTCCCCGTTGGATTCGGGTGAAATTTGTATTTTTGGTGAATATTTTAGTCAGAGGGACAATCTTTCATGAGGCTGGCTTAAGGCTGCTGTTAGGGCTAGGGTTAGGGTTAAGGGGCTGGGGTTTCGGACCACGGCCGTCTTTTGACCGATTGACTCGAAATTGATCACGCATGTCCTCCTCACCGGTGGAATGAGGCTGGCCAGTTTTGGTTGGATTCTGGTGGAATTTGTATTTTACATGAATATTTTAAAGGAAAAGCGGCCATTTTTCATCAAAACCTCGGCCGATTTTTTCAATAGCTTCCAGGTCTTTGGACCGATTGACTGGAAATTTCCCCCAAACGTGCTCCTGTAGCGGCTGAACGAGACACAGCAGTCCCCGTTGGATTCGGGTGAAATTTGTATTTTTGGTGAATATTTTAGTCAGAGGGACAATCTTTCATGAGGCTGGCTTAAGGCTGCTGTTAGGGCTAGGGTTAGGGTTAAGGGGCTGGGGTTTCGGACCACGGCCGTCTTTTGACCGATTGACTCGAAATTGATCACGCATGTCCTCCTCACCGGTGGAATGAGGCTGGCCAGTTTTGGTTGGATTCTGGTGGAATTTGTATTTTACATGAATATTTTAAAGGAAAAGCGGCCATTTTTCATCAAAACCTCGGCCGATTTTTTCAATAGCTTCCAGGTCTTTGGACCGATTGACTGGAAATTTCCCCCAAACGTGCTCCTGTAGCGGCTGAACGAGACACAGCAGTCCCCGTTGGATTCGGGTGAAATTTGTATTTTTGGTGAATATTTTAGTCAGAGGGACAATCTTTCATGAGGCCTGGCTTAAGGCTGAGGCTAGGGTTAGGGTTAGGGTTAGGGTTAGTGATTGGCTGGACCGATTGACTCGAAATCGATCAGGCATGTCCTCCTCACTGGTGTAAGCAGGGTCGCCAGTTTTGGTTGGATTCCGGTGGAATTTGTATTTTACATGAATATTTTAAAGAAAAGGCCATTTTTCACGAAAAAATACCCCGCCCATTTATTTCAATAGCTTCCAGGTCTTTGGACCGATTGACTCGAAACTTCTCCCAGACGTGCTCCTATACTGGCTGAACGAGACACAGCAGTCCCCGTTGGATTCGGGTGGAATTTGTATTTTTGGTGAATATTTTAGTGAAAGGGGCCATTTTAAATGAGGCTGGCTTAAGGCTGCTGTTAGGGCTAGGGTTAGGGTTAAGGGGCTGGGGTTTCGGACCACGGCCGTCTTTTGACCGATTGACTCGAAATTGATCACGCATGTCCTCCTCACCGGTGGAATGAGGCTGGCCAGTTTTGGTTGGATTCTGGTGGAATTTGTATTTTACATGAATATTTTAAAGGAAAAGCGGCCATTTTTCATCAAAACCTCGGCCGATTTTTTCAATAGCTTCCCGGTCTTTGGACCGATTGACTGGAAATTTCCCCCAAACGTGCTCCTGTAGCGGCTGAACGAGACACAGCAGTCCCCGTTGGATTCGGGTGAAATTTGCATTTTTGGTGAATATTTTAGTCAGAGGGACAATCTTTCATGAGGCCTGGCTTAAGGCTGAGGCTAGGGTTAGGGTTAGGGCTAGGGTTAGTGATTGGCTGGACCGATTGACTCGAAATCGATCAGGCATGTCCTCCTCACTGGTGTAAGCAGGGTCGCCAGTTTTGGTTGGATTCCGGTGGAATTTGTATTTTACATGAATATTTTAAAGAAAAGGCCATTTTTCACGAAAAAATACCCCGCCCATTTATTTCAATAGCTTCCAGGTCTTTGGACCGATTGACTCGAAACTTCTCCCAGACGTGCTCCTATACTGGCTGAACGAGACACAGCAGTCCCCGTTGGATTCGGGTGGAATTTGTATTTTTGGTGAATATTTTAGTGAAAGGGGCCATTTTAAATGAGGCTGGCTTAAGGCTGCTGTTAGGGCTAGGGTTAGGGTTAAGGGGCTGGGGTTTCGGACCACGGCCGTCTTTTGACCGATTGACTCGAAATTGATCACGCATGTCCTCCTCACCGGTGGAATGAGGCTGGCCAGTTTTGGTTGGATTCTGGTGGAATTTGTATTTTACATGAATATTTTAAAGGAAAAGCGGCCATTTTTCATCAAAACCTCGGCCGATTTTTTCAATAGCTTCCCGGTCTTTGGACCGATTGACTGGAAATTTCCCCCAAACGTGCTCCTGTAGCGGCTGAACGAGACACAGCAGTCCCCGTTGGATTCGGGTGAAATTTGTATTTTTGGTGAATATTTTAGTCAGAGGGACAATCTTTCATGAGGCCTGGCTTAAGGCTGAGGCTAGGGTTAGGGTTAGGGTTAGGGTTAGTGATTGGCTGGACCGATTGACTCGAAATCGATCAGGCATGTCCTCCTCACTGGTGTAAGCAGGGTCGCCAGTTTTGGTTGGATTCCGGTGGAATTTGTATTTTACATGAATATTTTAAAGAAAAGGCCATTTTTCACGAAAAAATACCCCGCCCATTTATTTCAATAGCTTCCAGGTCTTTGGACCGATTGACTCGAAACTTCTCCCAGACGTGCTCCTATACTGGCTGAACGAGACACAGCAGTCCCCGTTGGATTCGGGTGGAATTTGTATTTTTGGTGAATATTTTAGTGAAAGGGGCCATTTTAAATGAGGCTGGCTTAAGGCTGCTGTTAGGGCTAGGGTTAGGGTTAAGGGGCTGGGGTTTCGGACCACGGCCGTCTTTTGACCGATTGACTCGAAATTGATCACGCATGTCCTCCTCACCGGTGGAATGAGGCTGGCCAGTTTTGGTTGGATTCTGGTGGAATTTGTATTTTACATGAATATTTTAAAGGAAAAGCGGCCATTTTTCATCAAAACCTCGGCCGATTTTTTCAATAGCTTCCCGGTCTTTGGACCGATTGACTGGAAATTTCCCCCAAACGTGCTCCTGTAGCGGCTGAACGAGACACAGCAGTCCCCGTTGGATTCGGGTGAAATTTGCATTTTTGGTGAATATTTTAGTCAGAGGGACAATCTTTCATGAGGCCTGGCTTAAGGCTGAGGCTAGGGTTAGGGTTAGGGCTAGGGTTAGTGATTGGCTGGACCGATTGACTCGAAATCGATCAGGCATGTCCTCCTCACTGGTGTAAGCAGGGTCGCCAGTTTTGGTTGGATTCCGGTGGAATTTGTATTTTACATGAATATTTTAAAGAAAAGGCCATTTTTCACGAAAAAATACCCCGCCCATTTATTTCAATAGCTTCCAGGTCTTTGGACCGATTGACTCGAAACTTCTCCCAGACGTGCTCCTATACTGGCTGAACGAGACACAGCAGTCCCCGTTGGATTCGGGTGGAATTTGTATTTTTGGTGAATATTTTAGTGAAAGGGGCCATTTTAAATGAGGCTGGCTTAAGGCTGCTGTTAGGGCTAGGGTTAGGGTTAAGGGGCTGGGGTTTCGGACCAAGGCCGTCTTTTGACCGATTGACTCGAAATTGATCACGCATGTCCTCCTCACCGGTGGAATGAGGCTGGCCAGTTTTGGTTGGATTCTGGTGGAATTTGTATTTTACATGAATATTTTAAAGGAAAAGCGGCCATTTTTCATCAAAACCTCGGCCGATTTTTTCAATAGCTTCCCGGTCTTTGGACCGATTGACTGGAAATTTCCCCCAAACGTGCTCCTGTAGCGGCTGAACGAGACACAGCAGTCCCCGTTGGATTCGGGTGAAATTTGCATTTTTGGTGAATATTTTAGTCAGAGGGACAATCTTTCATGAGGCCTGGCTTAAGGCTGAGGCTAGGGTTAGGGTTAGGGTTAGGGTTAGTGATTGGCTGGACCGATTGACTCGAAATCGATCAGGCATGTCCTCCTCACTGGTGTAAGCAGGGTCGCCAGTTTTGGTTGGATTCCGGTGGAATTTGTATTTTACATGAATATTTTAAAGAAAAGGCCATTTTTCACGAAAAAATACCCCGCCCATTTATTTCAATAGCTTCCAGGTCTTTGGACCGATTGACTCGAAACTTCTCCCAGACGTGCTCCTATACTGGCTGAACGAGACACAGCAGTCCCCGTTGGATTCGGGTGGAATTTGTATTTTTGGTGAATATTTTAGTGAAAGGGGCCATTTTAAATGAGGCTGGCTTAAGGCTGCTGTTAGGGCTAGGGTTAGGGTTAAGGGGCTGGGGTTTCGGACCACGGCCGTCTTTTGACCGATTGACTCGAAATTGATCACGCATGTCCTCCTCACCGGTGGAATGAGGCTGGCCAGCTTTGGTTGGATTCTGGTGGAATTTGTATTTTACATGAATATTTTAAAGGAAAAGCGGCCATTTTTCATCAAAACCTCGGCCGATTTTTTCAATAGCTTCCCGGTCTTTGGACCGATTGACTGGAAATTTCCCCCAAACGTGCTCCTGTAGCGGCTGAACGAGACACAGCAGTCCCCGTTGGATTTGGGTGAAATTTGTATTTTTGGTGAATATTTTAGTCAGAGGGACAATCTTTCATGAGGCCTGGCTTAAGGCTGAGGCTAGGGTTAGGGTTAGGGTTAGGGTTAGTGATTGGCTGGACCGATTGACTCGAAATCGATCAGGCATGTCCTCCTCACTGGTGTAAGCAGGGTCGCCAGTTTTGGTTGGATTCCGGTGGAATTTGTATTTTACATGAATATTTTAAAGAAAAGGCCATTTTTCACAAAAAAATACCCCGCCCATTTATTTCAATAGCTTCCAGGTCTTTGGACCGATTGACTCCAAACTTCTCCCAGACGTGCTCCTATACTGGCTGAACGAGACACAGCAGTCCCCGTTGGATTCGGGTGGAATTTGTATTTTTGGTGAATATTTTAGTGAAAGGGGCCATTTTAAATGAGGCTGGCTTAAGGCTGCTGTTAGGGCTAGGGTTAGGGTTAAGGGGCTGGGGTTTCGGACCACGGCCGTCTTTTGACCGATTGACTCGAAATTGATCACGCATGTCCTCCTCACCGGTGGAATGAGGCTGGCCAGTTTTGGTTGGATTCTGGTGGAATTTGTATTTTACATGAATATTTTAAAGGAAAAGCGGCCATTTTTCATCAAAACCTCGGCCGATTTTTTCAATAGCTTCCCGGTCTTTGGACCGATTGACTGGAAATTTCCCCCAAACGTGCTCCTGTAGCGGCTGAACGAGACACAGCAGTCCCCGTTGGATTCGGGTGAAATTTGCATTTTTGGTGAATATTTTAGTCAGAGGGACAATCTTTCATGAGGCCTGGCTTAAGGCTGAGGCTAGGGTTAGGGTTAGGGCTAGGGTTAGTGATTGGCTGGACCGATTGACTCGAAATCGATCAGGCATGTCCTCCTCACTGGTGTAAGCAGGGTCGCCAGTTTTGGTTGGATTCCGGTGGAATTTGTATTTTACATGAATATTTTAAAGAAAAGGCCATTTTTCACGAAAAAATACCCCGCCCATTTATTTCAATAGCTTCCAGGTCTTTGGACCGATTGACTCGAAACTTCTCCCAGACGTGCTCCTATACTGGCTGAACGAGACACAGCAGTCCCCGTTGGATTCGGGTGGAATTTGTATTTTTGGTGAATATTTTAGTGAAAGGGGCCATTTTAAATGAGGCTGGCTTAAGGCTGCTGTTAGGGCTAGGGTTAGGGTTAAGGGGCTGGGGTTTCGGACCACGGCCGTCTTTTGACCGATTGACTCGAAATTGATCACGCATGTCCTCCTCACCGGTGGAATGAGGCTGGCCAGTTTTGGTTGGATTCTGGTGGAATTTGTATTTTACATGAATATTTTAAAGGAAAAGCGGCCATTTTTCATCAAAACCTCGGCCGATTTTTTCAATAGCTTCCCGGTCTTTGGACCGATTGACTGGAAATTTCCCCCAAACGTGCTCCTGTAGCGGCTGAACGAGACACAGCAGTCCCCGTTGGATTCGGGTGAAATTTGCATTTTTGGTGAATATTTTAGTCAGAGGGACAATCTTTCATGAGGCCTGGCTTAAGGCTGAGGCTAGGGTTAGGGTTAGGGTTAGGGTTAGCGATTGGCTGGACCGATTGACTCGAAATCGATCAGGCATGTCCTCCTCACTGGTGTAAGCAGGGTCGCCAGTTTTGGTTGGATTCCGGTGGAATTTGTATTTTACATGAATATTTTAAAGAAAAGGCCATTTTTCACGAAAAAATACCCCGCCCATTTATTTCAATAGCTTCCAGGTCTTTGGACCGATTGACTCGAAACTTCTCCCAGACGTGCTCCTATACTGGCTGAACGAGACACAGCAGTCCCCGTTGGATTCGGGTGGAATTTGTATTTTTGGTGAATATTTTAGTGAAAGGGGCCATTTTAAATGAGGCTGGCTTAAGGCTGCTGTTAGGGCTAGGGTTAGGGTTAAGGGGCTGGGGTTTCGGACCACGGCCGTCTTTTGACCGATTGACTCGAAATTGATCACGCATGTCCTCCTCACCGGTGGAATGAGGCTGGCCAGCTTTGGTTGGATTCTGGTGGAATTTGTATTTTACATGAATATTTTAAAGGAAAAGCGGCCATTTTTCATCAAAACCTCGGCCGATTTTTTCAATAGCTTCCCGGTCTTTGGACCGATTGACTGGAAATTTCCCCCAAACGTGCTCCTGTAGCGGCTGAACGAGACACAGCAGTCCCCGTTGGATTTGGGTGAAATTTGTATTTTTGGTGAATATTTTAGTCAGAGGGACAATCTTTCATGAGGCCTGGCTTAAGGCTGAGGCTAGGGTTAGGGTTAGGGTTAGGGTTAGCGATTGGCTGGACCGATTGACTCGAAATCGATCAGGCATGTCCTCCTCACTGGTGTAAGCAGGGTCGCCAGTTTTGGTTGGATTCCGGTGGAATTTGTATTTTACATGAATATTTTAAAGAAAAGGCCATTTTTCACGAAAAAATACCCCGCCCATTTATTTCAATAGCTTCCAGGTCTTTGGACCGATTGACTCGAAACTTCTCCCAGACGTGCTCCTATACTGGCTGAACGAGACACAGCAGTCCCCGTTGGATTCGGGTGGAATTTGTATTTTTGGTGAATATTTTAGTGAAAGGGGCCATTTTAAATGAGGCTGGCTTAAGGCTGCTGTTAGGGCTAGGGTTAGGGTTAAGGGGCTGGGGTTTCGGACCAAGGCCGTCTTTTGACCGATTGACTCGAAATTGATCACGCATGTCCTCCTCACCGGTGGAATGAGGCTGGCCAGTTTTGGTTGGATTCTGGTGGAATTTGTATTTTACATGAATATTTTAAAGGAAAAGCGGCCATTTTTCATCAAAACCTCGGCCGATTTTTTCAATAGCTTCCCGGTCTTTGGACCGATTGACTGGAAATTTCCCCCAAACGTGCTCCTGTAGCGGCTGAACGAGACACAGCAGTCCCCGTTGGATTCGGGTGAAATTTGCATTTTTGGTGAATATTTTAGTCAGAGGGACAATCTTTCATGAGGCCTGGCTTAAGGCTGAGGCTAGGGTTAGGGTTAGGGTTAGGGTTAGTGATTGGCTGGACCGATTGACTCGAAATCGATCAGGCATGTCCTCCTCACTGGTGTAAGCAGGGTCGCCAGTTTTGGTTGGATTCCGGTGGAATTTGTATTTTACATGAATATTTTAAAGAAAAGGCCATTTTTCACGAAAAAATACCCCGCCCATTTATTTCAATAGCTTCCAGGTCTTTGGACCGATTGACTCGAAACTTCTCCCAGACGTGCTCCTATACTGGCTGAACGAGACACAGCAGTCCCCGTTGGATTCGGGTGGAATTTGTATTTTTGGTGAATATTTTAGTGAAAGGGGCCATTTTAAATGAGGCTGGCTTAAGGCTGCTGTTAGGGCTAGGGTTAGGGTTAAGGGGCTGGGGTTTCGGACCACGGCCGTCTTTTGACCGATTGACTCGAAATTGATCACGCATGTCCTCCTCACCGGTGGAATGAGGCTGGCCAGCTTTGGTTGGATTCTGGTGGAATTTGTATTTTACATGAATATTTTAAAGGAAAAGCGGCCATTTTTCATCAAAACCTCGGCCGATTTTTTCAATAGCTTCCCGGTCTTTGGACCGATTGACTGGAAATTTCCCCCAAACGTGCTCCTGTAGCGGCTGAACGAGACACAGCAGTCCCCGTTGGATTTGGGTGAAATTTGTATTTTTGGTGAATATTTTAGTCAGAGGGACAATCTTTCATGAGGCCTGGCTTAAGGCTGAGGCTAGGGTTAGGGTTAGGGTTAGGGTTAGTGATTGGCTGGACCGATTGACTCGAAATCGATCAGGCATGTCCTCCTCACTGGTGTAAGCAGGGTCGCCAGTTTTGGTTGGATTCCGGTGGAATTTGTATTTTACATGAATATTTTAAAGAAAAGGCCATTTTTCACAAAAAAATACCCCGCCCATTTATTTCAATAGCTTCCAGGTCTTTGGACCGATTGACTCCAAACTTCTCCCAGACGTGCTCCTATACTGGCTGAACGAGACACAGCAGTCCCCGTTGGATTCGGGTGGAATTTGTATTTTTGGTGAATATTTTAGTGAAAGGGGCCATTTTAAATGAGGCTGGCTTAAGGCTGCTGTTAGGGCTAGGGTTAGGGTTAAGGGGCTGGGGTTTCGGACCACGGCCGTCTTTTGACCGATTGACTCGAAATTGATCACGCATGTCCTCCTCACCGGTGGAATGAGGCTGGCCAGTTTTGGTTGGATTCTGGTGGAATTTGTATTTTACATGAATATTTTAAAGGAAAAGCGGCCATTTTTCATCAAAACCTCGGCCGATTTTTTCAATAGCTTCCCGGTCTTTGGACCGATTGACTGGAAATTTCCCCCAAACGTGCTCCTGTAGCGGCTGAACGAGACACAGCAGTCCCCGTTGGATTCGGGTGAAATTTGCATTTTTGGTGAATATTTTAGTCAGAGGGACAATCTTTCATGAGGCCTGGCTTAAGGCTGAGGCTAGGGTTAGGGTTAGGGCTAGGGTTAGTGATTGGCTGGACCGATTGACTCGAAATCGATCAGGCATGTCCTCCTCACTGGTGTAAGCAGGGTCGCCAGTTTTGGTTGGATTCCGGTGGAATTTGTATTTTACATGAATATTTTAAAGAAAAGGCCATTTTTCACGAAAAAATACCCCGCCCATTTATTTCAATAGCTTCCAGGTCTTTGGACCGATTGACTCGAAACTTCTCCCAGACGTGCTCCTATACTGGCTGAACGAGACACAGCAGTCCCCGTTGGATTCGGGTGGAATTTGTATTTTTGGTGAATATTTTAGTGAAAGGGGCCATTTTAAATGAGGCTGGCTTAAGGCTGCTGTTAGGGCTAGGGTTAGGGTTAAGGGGCTGGGGTTTCGGACCACGGCCGTCTTTTGACCGATTGACTCGAAATTGATCACGCATGTCCTCCTCACCGGTGGAATGAGGCTGGCCAGTTTTGGTTGGATTCTGGTGGAATTTGTATTTTACATGAATATTTTAAAGGAAAAGCGGCCATTTTTCATCAAAACCTCGGCCGATTTTTTCAATAGCTTCCCGGTCTTTGGACCGATTGACTGGAAATTTCCCCCAAACGTGCTCCTGTAGCGGCTGAACGAGACACAGCAGTCCCCGTTGGATTCGGGTGAAATTTGCATTTTTGGTGAATATTTTAGTCAGAGGGACAATCTTTCATGAGGCCTGGCTTAAGGCTGAGGCTAGGGTTAGGGTTAGGGTTAGGGTTAGCGATTGGCTGGACCGATTGACTCGAAATCGATCAGGCATGTCCTCCTCACTGGTGTAAGCAGGGTCGCCAGTTTTGGTTGGATTCCGGTGGAATTTGTATTTTACATGAATATTTTAAAGAAAAGGCCATTTTTCACGAAAAAATACCCCGCCCATTTATTTCAATAGCTTCCAGGTCTTTGGACCGATTGACTCGAAACTTCTCCCAGACGTGCTCCTATACTGGCTGAACGAGACACAGCAGTCCCCGTTGGATTCGGGTGGAATTTGTATTTTTGGTGAATATTTTAGTGAAAGGGGCCATTTTAAATGAGGCTGGCTTAAGGCTGCTGTTAGGGCTAGGGTTAGGGTTAAGGGGCTGGGGTTTCGGACCACGGCCGTCTTTTGACCGATTGACTCGAAATTGATCACGCATGTCCTCCTCACCGGTGGAATGAGGCTGGCCAGCTTTGGTTGGATTCTGGTGGAATTTGTATTTTACATGAATATTTTAAAGGAAAAGCGGCCATTTTTCATCAAAACCTCGGCCGATTTTTTCAATAGCTTCCCGGTCTTTGGACCGATTGACTGGAAATTTCCCCCAAACGTGCTCCTGTAGCGGCTGAACGAGACACAGCAGTCCCCGTTGGATTTGGGTGAAATTTGTATTTTTGGTGAATATTTTAGTCAGAGGGACAATCTTTCATGAGGCCTGGCTTAAGGCTGAGGCTAGGGTTAGGGTTAGGGTTAGGGTTAGCGATTGGCTGGACCGATTGACTCGAAATCGATCAGGCATGTCCTCCTCACTGGTGTAAGCAGGGTCGCCAGTTTTGGTTGGATTCCGGTGGAATTTGTATTTTACATGAATATTTTAAAGAAAAGGCCATTTTTCACGAAAAAATACCCCGCCCATTTATTTCAATAGCTTCCAGGTCTTTGGACCGATTGACTCCAAACTTCTCCCAGACGTGCTCCTATACTGGCTGAACGAGACACAGCAGTCCCCGTTGGATTCGGGTGGAATTTGTATTTTTGGTGAATATTTTAGTGAAAGGGGCCATTTTAAATGAGGCTGGCTTAAGGCTGCTGTTAGGGCTAGGGTTAGGGTTAAGGGGCTGGGGTTTCGGACCACGGCCGTCTTTTGACCGATTGACTCGAAATTGATCACGCATGTCCTCCTCACCGGTGGAATGAGGCTGGCCAGTTTTGGTTGGATTCTGGTGGAATTTGTATTTTACATGAATATTTTAAAGGAAAAGCGGCCATTTTTCATCAAAACCTCGGCCGATTTTTTCAATAGCTTCCCGGTCTTTGGACCGATTGACTGGAAATTTCCCCCAAACGTGCTCCTGTAGCGGCTGAACGAGACACAGCAGTCCCCGTTGGATTCGGGTGAAATTTGCATTTTTGGTGAATATTTTAGTCAGAGGGACAATCTTTCATGAGGCCTGGCTTAAGGCTGAGGCTAGGGTTAGGGTTAGGGCTAGGGTTAGTGATTGGCTGGACCGATTGACTCGAAATCGATCAGGCATGTCCTCCTCACTGGTGTAAGCAGGGTCGCCAGTTTTGGTTGGATTCCGGTGGAATTTGTATTTTACATGAATATTTTAAAGAAAAGGCCATTTTTCACGAAAAAATACCCCGCCCATTTATTTCAATAGCTTCCAGGTCTTTGGACCGATTGACTCGAAACTTCTCCCAGACGTGCTCCTATACTGGCTGAACGAGACACAGCAGTCCCCGTTGGATTCGGGTGGAATTTGTATTTTTGGTGAATATTTTAGTGAAAGGGGCCATTTTAAATGAGGCTGGCTTAAGGCTGCTGTTAGGGCTAGGGTTAGGGTTAAGGGGCTGGGGTTTCGGACCACGGCCGTCTTTTGACCGATTGACTCGAAATTGATCACGCATGTCCTCCTCACCGGTGGAATGAGGCTGGCCAGCTTTGGTTGGATTCTGGTGGAATTTGTATTTTACATGAATATTTTAAAGGAAAAGCGGCCATTTTTCATCAAAACCTCGGCCGATTTTTTCAATAGCTTCCCGGTCTTTGGACCGATTGACTGGAAATTTCCCCCAAACGTGCTCCTGTAGCGGCTGAACGAGACACAGCAGTCCCCGTTGGATTTGGGTGAAATTTGTATTTTTGGTGAATATTTTAGTCAGAGGGACAATCTTTCATGAGGCCTGGCTTAAGGCTGAGGCTAGGGTTAGGGTTAGGGTTAGGGTTAGTGATTGGCTGGACCGATTGACTCGAAATCGATCAGGCATGTCCTCCTCACTGGTGTAAGCAGGGTCGCCAGTTTTGGTTGGATTCCGGTGGAATTTGTATTTTACATGAATATTTTAAAGAAAAGGCCATTTTTCACGAAAAAATACCCGCCCATTTATTTCAATAGCTTCCAGGTCTTTGGACCGATTGACTCCAAACTTCTCCCAGACGTGCTCCTATACTGGCTGAACGAGACACAGCAGTCCCCGTTGGATTCGGGTGGAATTTGTATTTTTGGTGAATATTTTAGTGAAAGGGGCCATTTTAAATGAGGCTGGCTTAAGGCTGCTGTTAGGGCTAGGGTTAGGGTTAAGGGGCTGGGGTTTCGGACCACGGCCGTCTTTTGACCGATTGACTCGAAATTGATCACGCATGTCCTCCTCACCGGTGGAATGAGGCTGGCCAGTTTTGGTTGGATTCTGGTGGAATTTGTATTTTACATGAATATTTTAAAGGAAAAGCGGCCATTTTTCATCAAAACCTCGGCCGATTTTTTCAATAGCTTCCCGGTCTTTGGACCGATTGACTGGAAATTTCCCCCAAACGTGCTCCTGTAGCGGCTGAACGAGACACAGCAGTCCCCGTTGGATTCGGGTGAAATTTGCATTTTTGGTGAATATTTTAGTCAGAGGGACAATCTTTCATGAGGCCTGGCTTAAGGCTGAGGCTAGGGTTAGGGTTAGGGCTAGGGTTAGTGATTGGCTGGACCGATTGACTCGAAATCGATCAGGCATGTCCTCCTCACTGGTGTAAGCAGGGTCGCCAGTTTTGGTTGGATTCCGGTGGAATTTGTATTTTACATGAATATTTTAAAGAAAAGGCCATTTTTCACGAAAAAATACCCCGCCCATTTATTTCAATAGCTTCCAGGTCTTTGGACCGATTGACTCGAAACTTCTCCCAGACGTGCTCCTATACTGGCTGAACGAGACACAGCAGTCCCCGTTGGATTCGGGTGGAATTTGTATTTTTGGTGAATATTTTAGTGAAAGGGGCCATTTTAAATGAGGCTGGCTTAAGGCTGCTGTTAGGGCTAGGGTTAGGGTTAAGGGGCTGGGGTTTCGGACCACGGCCGTCTTTTGACCGATTGACTCGAAATTGATCACGCATGTCCTCCTCACCGGTGGAATGAGGCTGGCCAGTTTTGGTTGGATTCTGGTGGAATTTGTATTTTACATGAATATTTTAAAGGAAAAGCGGCCATTTTTCATCAAAACCTCGGCCGATTTTTTCAATAGCTTCCCGGTCTTTGGACCGATTGACTGGAAATTTCCCCCAAACGTGCTCCTGTAGCGGCTGAACGAGACACAGCAGTCCCCGTTGGATTTGGGTGAAATTTGTATTTTTGGTGAATATTTTAGTCAGAGGGACAATCTTTCATGAGGCCTGGCTTAAGGCTGAGGCTAGGGTTAGGGTTAGGGTTAGGGTTAGTGATTGGCTGGACCGATTGACTCGAAATCGATCAGGCATGTCCTCCTCACTGGTGTAAGCAGGGTCGCCAGTTTTGGTTGGATTCCGGTGGAATTTGTATTTTACATGAATATTTTAAAGAAAAGGCCATTTTTCACGAAAAAATACCCCGCCCATTTATTTCAATAGCTTCCAGGTCTTTGGACCGATTGACTCGAAACTTCTCCCAGACGTGCTCCTATACTGGCTGAACGAGACACAGCAGTCCCCGTTGGATTCGGGTGGAATTTGTATTTTTGGTGAATATTTTAGTGAAAGGGGCCATTTTAAATGAGGCTGGCTTAAGGCTGCTGTTAGGGCTAGGGTT
>NW_028174971.1:0-23227 GCF_965226575.1 Pagrus pagrus
TGACCCCTTAATTGTTCCCATTAAGCCCTGGGGCTCGACCTGCAGGCCCAGATCCAGTGAGGTGATAGGACGACACGGAGACGTGGTTCTCCAACATGATATGAATTCCTCCGCTCGGCTCCGGTCTCTGACCGGTTCTCCTCCTCCTCCTCCTCCCTCCTCCTCCTCCTCCTCCCTCCTCCTCCTCCTCCTCCTCCTCCTCCCTCCTCCTCCTCCTCCTCCTCCTCCTCCTCCCCCTCCCTGGATGTGGGCTGAGCTGAGTGATTGTGGAGGAACAGGGTGGGACCTGTAAACAGGAGATAAGCTGATGGA
Organism: Pagrus pagrus; assembly: GCF_965226575.1. Taxonomy (NCBI): domain Eukaryota; kingdom Metazoa; phylum Chordata; class Actinopteri; order Spariformes; family Sparidae; genus Pagrus; species Pagrus pagrus. The sequence continues at coordinate 313 of NW_028174971.1, forward strand.
TGGGTGGACGGATGTAATACTCACAGCACAGTGTTGATAACAACTGAGCGGGCTTTTCCTTCCGCCAGCAGAAATACACAGAAATACTGCTGGATGATAAGTTTTATTTTAGACTCATTGTCAGCTGAGATGTGTTGAGCTGAGCTTAGCACAAAGACTGGAAGCAGGGGGAAACTGCTAGCCTAGCTTCAATAAAAGAGATGAAATACAAACGTCAGTGGGAAGTTTGTCATGTTAGATTAGATTAGTCTGTGATTCCTGTGCAACTGCTCAACATGAGAAAAATGTCATTATCAACAATGGAAGCAACGTATGCTAACATTAGCTGGTAAGCTATAGTTACTTTAGTGAAAACCTCCTCTTTGTGTAAAGCCACAGATTCAAGATGTAAACTTTAGCTGGTGGTAAATAAGAAAATGATGATGTAGGAAATACGACAGAGCAGCGTTGCACAGCAGGAGATTAAAATAAAGTGAATTATAAGAATATTAAAGCCAAAGATTTATTTTAAAGGTGTTTATAGACTGAACAGTTGTGTATCATCAGCATAGCCATGAAAAACTGATTGTTCTCTTAGATACTCCTGGTGGCATCATATGAAGACCAAACAGTAAGAGTCCCAGAACAGAGCCTTGAGGGTTTGGGTTCGGGTTCGGGTCACCACTGAGACAGAAAGTCTCTGCTGGACAGACGCTACGAGCCAGAGAGGCCATCACACTTCTGTCTGTGATCGACTGAATCAAGAGCTGCTGTTAGATCTCAAATATACAAATATTAAGAGTTTCATGACATCCAGAGAGAAAATGTGTTCATCCTCTGTTTTATCTTATTGAAGCACTTAAAGTCAAACATGTTAACATCAGTTACTTTATATGACTTCAGTCTGTGTGAGCACAGCGGTGTCGTACATTCAGTGACCTGTCAGTAACATCTTGAGCAGCACTTGAGCTCAAGAGACTTTTCTGCTGATAGAGGCTGAATGAAACAATCACTCGCTCCCCAGAAGAGCTCTGATGTTTCAGTGAGTCCTTGTGACTGTGGAGGACACAGAGTGTCATCAGTCAGACGACTGTTCTGACCCGATCATCAAGGACACAAAACATCCGCGGTCCAACAGCTCCAAGTCTGTCCCAGTGTGTCCCAGTCTGTCCCAGTGTGTCCCAGTCTGTCCCAGTGTGTCCCAGTCTGTCCCAGTGTGTCTCACTCTGTCCCAGTGTGTCTCAGTCTGTCCCAGTGTGTCCCAGTGTGTCCCAGTGTGTCTCACTCTGTCTCACTCTGTCTCAGAACATTTCCAGTGTTTTTCACACTTTACTTCCGTAGTGCCGGCTGCAGACACACTTGAGTCAGTCAAACACACCTTTATTTAATTGTACACCTGTACAGTGAAAAGTGTCATATGTCCAGTTGAGATCTTTTAACGAGCGCTCCAGAAAGAGTCTGATACCTGAGCTCCTGCTGAGCTCCTGCTGAGCTCCTGCTGAGCTCCTGCTCGGAGGTGTACCAGGAGTTAAACATGGAGGTGCTGTTGGTCATGTGACCGTGTCGTCCTGTTGCTGTTGTTGTAGAAGAATGTGGCTCTGCTGGTTTACATGTTCAGCTGTTTGTTATCCACATCGGACCTGATGGTTCTGATTCCAGCTTCATACCTGAACATGACTCATGCTACAGCTACAAGACGCTCTGCTGCCAGGATATAAATAGACTGAAAACATTCTGATCTCAGCTCAAACTCTGTTTACTGCATGAAAAGAGTCAAAGTCGATCTCACAACCTGCCGTCGTGTCGTCTGCAGAGCTTTCATACACAAAGTACAGCAGGTGATGCAGAGATGAAATAATGAGGAGTTATTGATGAATGAAGGTTGGAAGCAGTCGAGTTTGATTGCAGACAGACTGACAGACGACCTGCAGCTGATTCAGAATCAAAGACTTGATCAGAAAGAAGTGATGACGAGACAATAGCTGCGTCTCAATTCAGGGGCTGCATCCTTCGAAGGCCGTCCCAGAAGGCTCCTTCAAATGCAGCCTTCTTTTCCCTCTTCTTGGAGGACGCACTGCTACTATCCTTCACGGCCTCCCGTATCCCAAGATCCTTTGCACGCCGCTGCTCAGTCCCGAAAACGAAGAAAGAAAGAAAATGGTGACATCAAGTGGCGCAGATCTTACATTTAGTCAGCAGGACGGTTATTGATCCTGTGTTGATCCAACAGACTGATCGACTGGAACACTTCATCAGTTCAATCACAGGAGACAATTTACAAAACTGATCCAAGTAATTATGTCACAGATATTGATCTGAATATTAGAAATGGTTCCAGTACTGATTCTCTGGTACCGGCTGTGCGTTCTCGTTCTGTCCCTGTTGTAGCTCCGCCTCCTCTCACTCACCTATAGTAAAGTCTCATTCGCCGCATGTCTTCAGTCCTGGATCATTAAAGATGGAAGCTGCAGAGCTTCATGACGGCCTCACGTTGACAAAGAGAACAGTGTTTTACATAATGGGTCCGTTTTAATATCAATATATTTTAAAGTATCACATCAAAGTTAGAACTTAACTTCTGTATCAGTGAATATAAAACTTTATCATAACTGATATGCAGTCAGATTAATTTAACCCTGTTCACAGGTCCAATAATCAGATATGAGTTCAGAACCATCACCCAGTGAGCAAAAAGTGGTCTAGATCACGTCTTTTAGACGTCATTCATGGACGTCCAAAGACGTCTAAAAGACGTCCTCTGGGGAGCCAGAATGAAAGTTTTTTATACGTCTTTTCTGGACGTTGTATAGACGTTTATATGTCGTTTATTGACTAATTCTGGATGTCAGTGGACGTCCAGATCATAGCCTGGCCCAATGGACATGATATCAACCTGGGCGTGAAGCAGCAGAACTAATCAGACCGGAGACGTCTCTGGTTCAGATCCTCACAGTGAGATGGTTCTGTTTGACTTCTGGACTGTTTAAAATAAAACTGTGCTCAACGACTGATTAAGAAAATGATCCTCAGATGAATCCAGAATGAAAAGAATCATCAATGTTGGTCCGGTTCGGTCCGGTCCGACAGAAAAACAGTGAAATCCTGCTCTACAGTAACGACTGAACACAATCATCTGTAGTGTCACTGTGAATACTTTAAATACAGAAACATTTCAATAACTTAATGCAGCCAAACACGTTGACCTGAGACACTGATCTCCACAGACGTCTCTTCATTAGTCTCATTAAGTGAAGGACTCAGGTGTCACATGATGGTGGACAGTATAATTATCACTGAGTCATCTTAAGGTACAGACGTCCTGTCCTCTGAGCTGGACTGTCTCCTGTCCTCTGAGCTGGACTGTCTCCTGTCCTCTGAGCTGGACTGTCTGATACTGAACTCTGTTCAAATATCAACCAACAAATATATAAATAAATAAAAGTGACCTCGTCAGTCAAACAGGTTTTATATGTTGTGTTGAGGCAACAGCAGCAGCTGCAGTCTGTTTGTGCTGAAGCTAATTATAAGATCAGATGTCTGTCTCTCTGTCTGTCTCTCTGTCTGTCTCTCTGTCTTCTTCTGTCACACATAAATACATTAAGGCAAATGTAAGAATTTACATATTAACTTGTCTGTCTGTCTGCCTGCCTGTCTGTCTCTCAGTTGGAGGAGTGCACCCTGCAGTTGTCCCCTAATGGAAACTATCTGGACCTGGACTCGTCTCTGTCCGAGCAGAGAGACGAGCTGGAGAGCTTCTATGAAGACGTGACGTAAGGAGTCTTTTATTTGTCCTCTGTGTGTTGGCTGTGTCTCACCTGTCATGGCCGCCGAACATCCTGTGAGACGTGAAGAGTAACTGTACAGAGTGTTTATGGTGGATAAGATGGTCAGTATCCAGAGACACCTGATGACATGTTGGTCAGGTGAACTGATCAGGTCACCTGAGTGAACACGGCTGTGAATCCTACAGTTACATCAACATGTACGTTCACATGAAAGTCAGACGTCAGGGCCAGTACGTCTCCGTCTGATGACATCACTGTGTGTCATCAGATGGAGACGCACCTGTAAATCAACAGCCTCACCTGTCAGTTGTACATCACCGTCCTCACCAGACTCTGTGTCCTCTTCAGCACGTCTCTGTCTCTGCATGTAAACAATCTGGTGGTTGGCGGCCATGTTTGTTTTGGTCTACCTGCAGAGCTCAGGTGGTTCAGTGTGTCTGCTGCTGACTGTCCAACACTGACACTGTTAATGGAAACATTCAAAAAACTTTATTGGCATTAACACAACAAAACACAGTCAAAGCATCCTAATGATCAATGAATCTGTCCCCTCAACACACACACACACACACACACACACACACACACACACACACACACACACACTGCTGGTTGTTCTGGGGGCTGTTCCAGAAAGGAGGTTCAACAGACTCTGAGTCGAACCCTGAACTGTGAGTGGACTCACGCTGTGAAGTGAAACTCTGGGTTTTCAGTCCCAGAACAGCTGATCTGAGTCAGGTAAGTGGACTCTGAGTATGTTAACTCTGAGCTGAGCTCGTGCCTGACGACTAGTAAAAAGCATCATCATCAATGGAGCTCGGATACTGTGATTCACCATGGCAACAGGGGAGAAAACAGGAAGCAGACATTTTCTGGGGGGAAAGAAAAGTAACACGAGTTTTAGACGCGGTCGTCTTTTCATTTTGAATTTAACGTCACTTTCTTTTATATTAGCCTTTGAGGAAGTGGTTGAATGTTGTTCAATGTTTTATTTTATTTTAGACTATTTTATTTAATTTAAATCGGCTGAAAATGAAATATAAAAACAGTCTCACGATGGCTCCTCACTTTGGGTTTATTTCACATATTAACAAAGTCAAAGTTTATTCAGTGGATATTTTAACTTGTAGTAGCTTTTACCACCACCAGATGCTGTTTAACACACATCTGTGTCCTGACATCCTGCTGAGTAGATGAACATGAGGTGGTGCTCACCTCCACCTCCACCACGTCCGCCAGAGGCAGAGGAGCTGGTCCTGGGTCAGCTCGCTGGGTGACCAGAGGCAGAGGAGCTGGTCCTGAGTCAGGTCGCTGGGTGACCAGAGGCTGAGGGCGTCACTCGCCCCCAGGACCCAACATTAGAGGCAGACACACACTTCCTGTCTACAGACTGAACTAGAAGTCATTTAGTCTTATTCTCAATGCGGCGTCAAACTAGAAACACGGACTTTGAAGTTACGTTGTTGGAAAAGTCCAGCGGGCTCTACTGATGGTTCCTGTTGTAGCTGTCTGTGGGAAATACAGAAGCCAAATGAAATGTGAGTTATTTCTGTTTCTGGCTGCTGAAGGTGATTGATTAACCTGTGAAGTGATTAAAGAGGATGGTTCAGACCTGAGAGCACGTCAGCGATGACGTGTAGCCTGATATTCGCTGTGCGGCCGGAGAATATAAATGACGGACTGATGAGAAGCGGTTCTGTTGGGTCCAGTCCTCGTCAGGGAGCGAGAGCTCATCTAAATGAATCTAAATTCTCCTCCTGGTGTAAAACTATGTGAATTATTTCTGCTTCAACATGATCGACTGAAGGAAAGGACAGCCGCTGTCAGACAGCTCCGTCACACTCAGGGTTTCTTCAGGTGAACCAGTGAGCAGGTGAGGTCCACACAGTCAGTTACCGCGGTAACAGACCAGAGGTTCAGTTTCCTCTTTCTGGAGCTGAACACTCAGTTTCTCTCATCTCAGGGTTAACAAACTCAGAGCTTTCACAAAACCCGCTTTCTGGAAGACCCCCCTGGTATCATAGTGACATAACAGTGAATAATCTGTGTGTGTGTGTGTGTGTGTGTGTGTGTGTGTGTGTGTGTGAGTGTGTGTGTGTGTGTGTGTGTGTGTGTGTGTGTGAGTGTGTGTGAGTGTGTGTGTGTGTGTGTGTGAGTGTGTGTGTGTGTGTGTGTGTGTGTGTGTGTGTGTGTGAGTGTGTGTGAGTGTGTGTGTGAGTGTGTGTGAGTGTGTGTGTGAGTGTGTGTGTGTGTGAGTGTGTGTGTGTGTGTGTGTGTGTGTGTGTGAGTGTGTGTGTGTGTGAGTGTGTGTGTGTGTGTGTGTGTGTGTGAGTGTGTGTGTGTGTGTGTGTGAGTGTGTGTGTGTGTGTGTGTGTGTCTGTGTGTGTGTCTGTGTGTGTGTGTGTGTGTGTGTGTGTGTGTGTGTGTGTGTGTCTTTATCTGTCTGTATATATAATGTCAGGTTTGGTGTTTGTTGTGAAGAAAAGTTACTTTAACTGTTTAACCTTCTGTATATTTCAGTCATGTTCAGATTACTGCAGAAAAAGAGCTTTAAAACACAACCTCAGTAATGTTCTGACCAACATGTATGAATTATTAACACTATATATTATAAACTCCCAGCAGCCTTCAGTGGTTCAACAATAAACAACACAAGATAGAAATACAGTTTATTACAAAGTTCAGGTTCTCAATTCTGTCCAGAGTGAACCCTCTTCACAAACACATCAATAAAGGATCTCCGGTACCAGTCAGCTGATCGCAGATAGCTGACGCTAGGCTAGCTGCAGGCTAACACTGAGCTAGCTGTGACAGCTCAGGTTTGCACTGTGGTGTTTGCTGGATCCTCTCTGTTGGTTCTGCTCGTCCTCTCATGACGTTAATACAAATAGTGAAGGATCTCCAGATGGTTTCCTATGAAAGGATTTTGTAAATCACGTCTCCAGCATGACGATCTGATCAATAACAGATCTCTTTGCATTTTAAAATATAGACTGAGTTTATTTAGTCTGTTGAAGTAATAAACACGATGAGCCTCCAGGTTCAGTGTCAGAGCCACAGCTTGACTCTGATGGTGGACCAGTTGTGTCTCCAGTGTCTTTGTCTGTCTGGAGAAATGAAGGTTTCTATCAGATGTGTGTGTGCTCTCAGCTCTGACTGTCTCTTGTGTTTTTCCACAGTAAAGGGAAGAAGCCCATCCTGATCCTGAGGACTCAGCTCTCCGTCCGAGTTCACTCCATCCTGGGTAATTATCTCCTCCGTGTGCTCTTATTTCCATCCCTCCGTCTGCTCCTGCAGCAGTGATGACTCAGGGGAAACTCACCACAGTGACGTGTTAGTGTGAGGGTTTCCTCTCTGAGCTGCTGCTCACACGCTGCATCTTCATACTGGGCACAAAAGACAAAACCTCCACGTCTGTAGATGAAGCAGAGCTTTATAGAGCTTCGGCTTCTCAGCTCTTCTCTTCTTTGTGTAAAAATGAGATTTCACAAAATGTTCTGCTCTTAAAATGTTCCTAATGTTCCTGTCTCATGACTTTATCAGCTCCACAAATGTACCCAGAAGGTCTGTGTGAAACAGTGCATCTGGCTGTGATTCAGCAGCAGTGATGGTGGTGATCTGCAGACATGAGTCTGGTGGTTTCCAGCTTTTTGGCTTGTGACTTCTGAAAATGGCAGCGACATGTGACCTCCTGGCACAAGTTTATGGTTATGATCTGTCCTTTTCAGATTACTTTGCAGAGTTTTTAGAGGCCGTATGAGGTCAAACACATCTCTGTTTTGTGTTGCAGAGGTGTCTGCTGAAGTTAGCATGCTAACCAGCTAGCCTCCTCACAGCCCTCTGTAGCTCAGAGGTGACAGTCTGACAGCCTGTAGTTTCAGCTGGAGATGTAAAAGCAGCCAGTTCACTGCTGAGTCCAACAAGTCGACAACATAAACCCACTAAATGTGAAGAAAGAAATATTTTGACACATATTTTCCTTCTGAACAGAAAAATCCAACCGTCCACCGTCTGAACTCAAGTTTCTCTGTGACTGAGCTCAGACGAGTTCTGCCCCCTGTAGTTTTGGAGCTACCTTCAGTTTCTGGACATTTCTTACAAAGTACACCTTTAAACTGATGTCACAACCAGAGACCGTCCCGTCTCTGAGGCTCTGCTGTCATTTTGAGACAGACTGAGATTTGTGTTATTAGTTGGCTTCCATACAACAGATCAAACAGCTTCATGTGAAGACGCTACGTGGTTCTGTCGTCTCTCCTGTCTGAACCTGCAGCAGCCTGATCTACTGACTGTGTTCATTAGCAGGAGGACGACGATGATGATGATGATGATGATGATGATGAAGAGTCTTTATCAGGAATTATTGGGAAATAGATTTGCTGTAGTTGTGAGTCACGGGTCACGTCTGTGGTGTGATGAACGTTGCTGCTGTGACTTGCTTATCTTGAATCTTTCTAGCTGAACAACAGAGCGTGTGTTCTCCTGTCGGCCTGCTCGCTTCACTCATACTGAAACTAAACATGAACATTTGTATTATCACATAGTTACTGAAGTCAGTGTGTCTGTTTGTAGAAACTCTGAGTGAAGTTCAGAGTTTGTAGAGTTTTTAACTGTGTGAATGGACTAACTTGAGGCAGATTCATGATGTGTGATCCTGAGCGGTATAAATAAAGTTGACTTGACTTTTGGATGCAGCTGTAAACCTCAGTCATGTAATTACTGCTGGCAGACTGACCTCACACATTCCTCCTGAAACTGAGCTGCTGCCGTCAGTCGTTGTGTCTGTTGCTCCTTGTTGCTGATTCGCTCCTGGAGTCAGCGTTTGATCCAGGTGTCTGTATCTGTCGTCACACTGCTGTCACCATCTGTCCTGAGTGATCGATCACAGTGATCAGCTGTCAGTCTGCCACTTCACAGCTACATTAACCTGCGTCTGACTGACCTCCTGCGGTCTGATGTCACTTCCTGCTCTGTATGAAACAAACCCGTCCATCACTGAGACAAACAGACTCCATGTTTCTACTCAAAGACGGAAAGAAGTTCATGTAGAACATTTGCTGAATTTACAAGAAGGAACAAATCAGTCAGAATCAGTCAGAGACAGAGTTTCACACAGTTTATAAAGTGTCTCCAACTCAACAACTCACTAAACTGACACATTTGTTAAGGGAGTCTGGTGATGGTGTGTTGCTGGTTCAATGGTTGGATCAGTTCAAACAGTGTGTTCACAAACAGCTGCTGACATCAGCAGGTTAACAGAACACAAACATGTCACTTACATCACAGTGAACCACAGGGAGATCGATCGTCCTGTTGTTGTGTCGTCTTCGTCTTCTTGTCCTTCAGGTCAGCTCTCCTCTGTCCTCTGGCCTGCTGCCTGTGTTTGTGGTGGTTGTTAGCAGCTCTCCTCCTCAGAGGTTCACTCTGTGTTTCTGTTTCCTTCTTGCTGCCGACCAAACCTCCTCTCTGGTTTCTGGGTTTTTATTTTCAGCCTCAGCGTTTTTTATAACCTTATCTGAGCATGTTGTGTTCCTGTTGTGTTCCTGTTCACAGCAGCTGGACACACCAACAGAAAGCTTCCGTTAAAGCCTGAGAGGATTCAGTTATTCAGAACTTTTATTTTCTTTAAGGATTTTAACACAATGCCAGCAGCATGTAGGCAGGATGTGAAGCAGGGAGACCAGATCCTGTAGATGAAATCCTGAAATCCTTAAAGTTAATAGAGCTCAACAATCTCTTTATCTGTGCACATTATAGTTGAACTGTTCAGTCCTTTAAAGGAAAACAGCGAAACTGTATTGTGATCACCTATTTTAAAGGTTGTTCAAAGGAGCAATGTGTGATGTGGCTGGTCGGAGCACTGAGGCCTTACAAGGACAAACGAGCTGCAACCTGAAAAACATAAAACACAACCAAATACACACACATGCTGCAGCGACCACAAACACGCACACCAACTGAAACAATACAAAGCCAAAAACAATCAGGTGAATTTTTGTCAGACGTGAAAAACCTTGTTAACGACTCACAGAAGACTTTTGTATCAGTGTCTCCACAGCTGACATGTTCATGGACCTTGACATGTGGTGATATGTGTTGTTGTTGTAGAGCGACGTGGATCAATCAGCTGATCGTGATGTCACATGGTTTCACACTGTAACCCTGAGGGGGAGCTGAGGGGGTGAGGCAGGGGAGGTGGAGGGAGCAGGTGAGGTGGAGGGAGCAGGTGAGGTGGAGGGAGCAGGGGAGGTGGAGGGAGCAGGGGAGGTGGAAGGAGCAGGTGAGGTGGAGGGAGCAGGGGAGGTGGAAGGAGCAGGGGAGGTGGAGGGAGCAGGGGAGGTGGAGGGAGCAGGGAGGTGGAAGGAGCAGGGGAGGTGGAGGGAGCAGGGGAGGTGGAGGGAGCAGGGGAGATGGAGGGAGCAGGGGAGGTGGAGGGAGCAGGGGAGGTGGAAGGAGCAGGGGAGGTGGAAGGAGCAGGGGAGGTGGAGGGAGCAGGGAGGTGGAGGGAGCAGGGGAGGTGGAGGGAGCAGGGAGGTGGAAGGAGCAGGGGAGGTGGAGGGAGCAGGGGAGGTGGAAGGAGCAGGGGAGGTGGAGGGAGCAGGGGAGGTGGAGGGAGCAGGGGAGGTGGAAGGAGCAGGGGAGGTGGAGGGAGCAGGGGAGGTGGAAGGAGCAGGGGAGGTGGAGGGAGCAGGGGAGGTGGAAGGAGCAGGGAGGTGGAGGGAGCAGGGGAGGTGGAGGGAGCAGGGGAGGTGGAGGGAGCAGGTGCAGGCAGCCGAAGTTAGAAACTAGAAGTCTGCTGCTGATTTGGATCAAACTTTAAAACATCTTCTCTGAGTCATAACTGAGTCTCAGCTGAACACACACAGGAAACTCATATTTTTTTGACCTTCATGACTAAAGTTCTTTATATTCACTTAGAAATCAGAGAAAAAAGACCATTCAGAACTTCCTTTAGAATCTTCATGTTTTTAAGTTGTCTTCAGTGTCACAGTGATCCAGTGCCAGTTGATCTGGGAGTTCACTGCAGACAGGCTGGCATTCAGACTGTTTTTGGATTTTCCTCCCGCAGTGTCGGACGTTAAACACCTCTGTGAGTTTCTCACACTGTGATCGTTGGATAAACTTTATACAGAACCTCCCAGACAGCAGCAGATCAGACGGGAGCATTATACAGAACGAGTCCAGACGTGCACAGAGACACAGCTGTGTTCACAATAACTGTGTTCACTCATTATTACCAGAGAACAAACATCCTGATCATTTATCTCCTCTCAGTCTCACAGTGGAGAGTTTGTCCTGAAGGTGGCGCTACAGGAAACTTCAGAGAGTCATTAAACTCTGAGGGCTCGTCCTCTGGAGAGCAGGAAGCAGATCAGGAACAGTTCATGTAAATCTGACCTGTAGTCTTCAGATTTAACTTCATTAGATTCACCTTTCCTGGAAAACACTGAACTTTCCCAGAGTTCCTGCAGTCGGGCTGCCCCAGCTTGGCATGGCCCCGCCCTTCCTGCTCGGAGGGGATTTCCCAGCATGCTTCTTCCTTCAGGCGCTCGCTCTGTGTTAAATGACAGACTTGTGCTTGCTCACTTCTCGTGCTGCCTTCAGGGTTAAACAGACTCTGTCACACTGTAACCGTGACGACATCATCTCTGTCCTGTTTCTGCTCGTTCTTCTTCTCTGGAAGAAACAACACGAACACTGGCTCCTCATTGGTTGAAGGTCGGACAGGTAGAAAACAAACATGCAGGTGAGACAGAAACCTGAACGTGAGTCATAGCTGCAGGAGGTCAGGGCAGCTCTGGAGAAGTGAAAGTGTGTGAAGTGGACGTCATGTTTGTTCATGTCCTCTGTTACACCGTCAGCTCCTCAGTGGTGCGTTCAGGGGATCCTCCTCCACTCGTAAAGTCAGAAACTGATGAATCAGCTCCTGTAGGAGTAAATAATGATGGACATCATGTCCACATGTCTTCAGTCAGGACAAACACACACACTCCTCCATCCCCTTGGACCACGGCAGCCACATTAGTGTTGAGCTGGTTAACTTCCGGATCTGTTCGCTCCGGGTTTATTAATCCAACTATGATTCGTGCAAAATGTTCTTATTTAAAAATCTTAGACAAACAAATGTAATTTAATTATTAAGTGAAGAAGGGTTAGGGTTGAAGAAGTAAATCAGATCAACACTGAGCAGGTGTGTGTGTGTGTGTGTGTGTGTGTGTGTGTGTGTGTGTGTGTGTGTTCCTTCCATGTTTTGTTCCTGTCGCTCTGACAGGTTCTTGTTGTTCAGACTCTCAGCAGGAAATGATCCATCCATCCAGCTGTCACACTGATGATGTCACCGTGTCCTTTAAGTCACAGGGTAGATTCCCAACAGTCCTTGAGCAAAGCACTGCAGTCGTACCAGCTCATTAGAAATCTCTCTGTTCACCTCTAATCTTTGCTGCAGGAGGTCTCAGTATTTTCTCTTCTCTTCTCGTCTGACCAGCTGAACTGTTGTCTCTTGATCATGTGACCAGTGAAGTCTCTGTTCACTGGCTACAGTTCACACTGTGCTACAGCTTATGAGTGACGGGTCGTTATAGTGCTCACTGTAATGTTCTGATAATGTCCCTGTCGGGACAGACGGTCCTCTTGTCTGCTCTGCTTGTGGTGCGTTCAGGTGATCGTCGTCTTTTTGTAAATCCGGTGGAACAAGTGCTCCGTCGATCACTGTGTTCACTGTGTCCTGGGAAATGTCTGACCTGATGAGGAGCTCATGGGAGCATCATTAGTGTGTCTAATAATAGCAGCTGGCTGAACACTTGTTATTAATAATTACAGACGATCAGCACAGAGTCTCATCATGAAGGGACAGTTTGAATATTATTTTTATAAAACAGGAACGTATTTGACCCCGATGGCCCCGCTGACAGGAATGTAAACACATCATGATGACGGGCTAACAGCGATGCTAATGATGCGTTCAGTGCCCGGAGAAAAACATGCTGCTGGGAAAACACTGAGATGGTGACGACTGAACAGAGTCCAGTACAGGTTCAGTTTTACTGTGTTAGATGTTTGTTGATGTTCCTGTGTGTGTGTGTGTGTGTGTGTGTGTGTGTGTGTGTGTGTGTGTGTGTGTGTGTGTGTGTGTGTGAGGCATTAACCTCATGGTTTTATTAACTATTTATGACACACGTTCCTGCAGTACCTCAGACCTTAACAGATTCTTCAGATGAGCTACAAATACAGATTATCCTGCTCGTAACATTAAAACTAACACAGGTGTGTTTATTTGTTCACCAAGAAAGATGGAACTGACTCATGACATAGTCAGGTCGTTAATTGGTGGTGTTACCGGTGTTGTTACCGGTGTTGTTACTGGTGTTGTTACCTGTGTTGTTACCTGTGTTGTTACCGATGTTGTTACCGGTGTCGTTACCAGTGTCGTTACCGATGTTGTTACCGATGTTGTTACTGGTGTTGTTATTGGTGTTACCGGTAACAACACATGTAACAACACCGGTGTTGTTACCGGTGTTGTTACTGGTGTTTTGTTACTGGTGTTTTGTTACTGGTGTTGTTACCGGTGTTGTTACCAGTGTCGTTATCGATGTTGTTACCGATGTTGTTACCGGTGTTGTTACTGGTGTTGTTACCGGTGTTGTTACCGGTGTTGTTACCGGTGTTGTTACTGGTGTCGTTACCGATGTTGTTACTGATGTTGTTACCGGTGTTGTTACTAATGTTGTTACTGGTGTTGTTACTGGTGTCGTTACCGATGTTGTTACTGGTGTTGTTACCGGTGTTGTTACTAATGTTGTTACTGGTGTTGTTACTGGTGTTGTTACTGGTGTCGTTACCGATGTTGTTACCGGTGTCGTTACCGGTGTTGTTACTGATGTTGTTACCGGTGTTGTTACTGGTGTTGTTACCGGTGTTGTTACCGGTGTCGTTACCAGGGTCGTTACCGATGTTGTTACCGATGTTGTTACTGGTGTTGTTACTGGTGTTACCGGTGTCATTACTGGTGTTGTTACTGATGTTGTTACTGGTGTTGTTACTGATGTTGTTACTGGTGTTGTTACCGGTAACACCAGTAACAACACCAGCAACAACATCAGTAACAACACCGGTAACCGGTGTCATTACTGGTGTTGTTACCGATGTTGTTACTGGTGTTGTTACCGGTGTTGTTACCGATGTTGTTACCAGTGTTGTTACTGGTGTTGTTACCGGTGTTGTTACCGGTGTTGTTACTAATGTTGTTACTGGTGTTGTTACTGGTGTTGTTACCGTAACTCGACAGTCATGAGTCAGGTCACAGTCATCGTGTGGTCATTGTGAAGCAGCCGAGTCTGAAGCCTGAAGTAACGGATGAGGATCAGGTTTCAGTTTCTTCTTCATTCCTTCATCAGCGACACACAAACATCACTTCCTGTTTCCTGTGAACACACTCTGGATCTCTAAAGACCAAATACACATTATAGAGATCAGCTCGATCAGTTTGATGTTTTCAATCTACAGAAAACTACAATCATGGCTGCCTGAACAGCTTCACATTGAGCTGATTGATTATTGATTGGTTTTACTGATTAAAGCAGATCAAGTTTTTCTCAGTTCAGTCGTTTGACCTCCAGAGTCGAACTCAATCAACAACAGTGGCACAAACAGGAAATACCACACTGACTTTATCTGGGTCACTTCCTGTCTCTGCAGGATAAACACAGGAACCCTTCTCTCTGTCCCTCTGTCTGTCTGTCTCTCTGTCCATCGGTCTGTCTGTCTGTCTCTCTGTCCCTCTGTCTGTCTGTCTCTCTGTCCCTCTGTCTGTCTGTCCATCTGTACCGATCATTCCAACAATATTGTCACATTATGGATATCTCCCATATGTTTCCTGTCTTGAGTTACTCGTCTCCGTCTGATAACGACACAGACTGATCGCAGTATTCTTCTGTTTAAAGATAAATATGTTTTGGTTGATTCATAAAAAAGTAAAAATGTCCAAATTCTCTGATTCAAGCTGCTAAACATTGAATATTTGTTGTTGTCAGTAAATTGAATATGTTTATGTAGGAAGCAACTTTAATATCTAAAGAACAACAGTTCAGCTGTTCAGAGTGTTTGTCCTTCACCTTCTCACAGCTGTTTTCTGTAAAGCTCATATTAACAGTCCGTCTGACTGGACCTGAATGCAACACGAGTCCTTTGACCTTCACACACACACACAGTCTATGTGTGGGAGTGTAGTCAGGAGAGAGGAATGTCACACACACACACACACACATCATAAACAGCTCTCTATAGGAGCTCTCACCCTCCTCACCCTCTGAGGGGGGAGGCAGAGAGGTGAGCTCCATCATCCAGGTTTGTTCTCTGTGACGATGACGAGTTTCCTGGACCTCGAGGCCTCGTGATGTCTCAGGTTCAGGTTCACATGAAGTGTGTTTCACTGCAGTGATTTGTGACGCTGCGTTCACACATCAGACCTCGTTGTTTACATCAAATCAAATCAAATCAAATCAAATTTTATTTGTATAGCCCAAATTCACAAATCACAGTTTGCCTCAGAGGGCTTTACAATCTGTACAGAGACGACACCCTCTGTCCTTCGACCCTCGATTCGAGTGAGGAAAAACTTGCCCCAAAAAAAGGCCCTTTTAACAGGGAAAAAATGTGGAAGAAACCTCAGGGAGAGCCACAGAGGAGGGATCCCTCTCCCAGGACGGACAGACGTGCAATAGATGTCGCATGTACAGAGCAGATCAACGAGATCACAATGTATTCAATTATAAGCGATGGTTGACAGGAGTGAAAGTACACAAAGATGTATTACAGCAATAATGATGAAATGCACATGGAAATGTGATTACTAGTGATAACAGTAGTAATGATCAATGGCAAGGATGGTATGTAGCAATGCAGTACGATAATAGTAGTGGAACGTATGTAACAGAGATGTGACTAATATTAGCGACAGTAGTGGTGGGTGTCAGGCAGGGTCATGGCAGTAGGTGCATCCACGATCAGGCAGGGCCATAGCAGTAGGCGCATCCACGATCAGGCAGGGCCATAGCAGTGGGCGCATCCACGATCAGGCAGGGCCATAGCAGTGGGCGCATCCACGATCCACGACCCGGGCGCAGCCAGGATCCAAGGGAGCCTGTAGGACTAGAAAGCACAAGGACTCCGGGGAAGAAGCAAGTCAGTGACATGCAGAGATGGGGCATGTATACAGGCATAATGTATACAGATGGAGAGGAGAGGAGAGGGGAGGAGAGAGAAGCTCAGTGTGTCATTGTCCCCCGGACTAGGCCTATAGCAGCATAACTAAGAGCTGGTAAAGGACAGGCCTGGGCCTGTCCTGGACCAGCCCTAACTATAAGCTCTATCGAAGAGGAAGGTCTTAAGTCTACTCTTAAAGGTAGAGAGGGTGTCCGCCTCCCGGACCAAAACAGGAAGATGGTTCCACAGAAGAGGAGCTTGATAACTGAAGGCTCTGGCTCCCATTCTACTTTTGGAGACTTTAGGAACTACAAGTAATCCTGCGTTCTGGGAGCGTAATGCTCTAGTTGGGTGATAGGGTAATATGAGCTCCTGGAGATATGATGGTGCCTGACCATTAACAGCTTTGTAAGTGAGGAGAAGGATTTTAAACTCTATGCTTGATTTTACAGGGAGCCAGTGCAGAGAGGCCAGTACAGGAGTAATATGATCTCTTTTCTTAGTTCCTGTCAGTACACGTGCTGCAGCATTCTGGACCAGCTGGAGACTCTTTAGAGACTTGTTAGGGCAGCCTGATAATAGAGAATTACAATAGTCCAGTCTGGAAGTAACAAATGCATGGACTAGCTTTTCTGCGTCTTTTTGAGACAGGATGGGCCTGATTTTTGCAATGTTACGTAGATGAAAAAATGCAGACCTTGAAATTTGTTTTATGTGGGAGTTGAAGGACATATCTTGATCAAAGATAACTCCCAGATTCCTGACGGTGGTGCTGGAGGCCAAGTTAATGCCATCCAAACTCGCTATATCATTAGATAATGCATCTCTAAGGTGTTTAGGACCAAGTACTATAACTTCGGTTTTATCTGAGTTTAACAGCAGAAAATTGCAGGTCATCCAGGTCTTGATGTCCTTGAGACATGCATGGAGTTTAGTAAGCTGATTAGTTTCATTTGGCTTTATTGATAGGTATAACTGTGTATCATCTGCATAACAATGAAAGTTTATGGAGTGTTTCCGAATTATATTTCCTAGAGGGAGCATATATAAGGTGAATAGTATGGGTCCAAGCACGGAGCCTTGAGGAACACCATGACTAACCTTGGTATACAGGGATGACTCATCATTAACATGTACAAACTGAAATCGATCCGATAAATAGGACTTAAACCAGTTTAATGCGGGTCCTTTAATGCCAATTAAGTGTTCCAGTCTCTGTAGTAGAATGTGATGATCAATGGTATCAAATGCAGCACTAAGATCTAGTAAGACCAGGACAGAGACAAGTCCTTTGTCAGAAGCGATTAGGAGGTCATTTGTAACTTTCACCAGTGCCGTCTCTGTGCTATGATGTGCTCTAAAACCTGATTGAAAATCCTCATATAAACTATTTTTATGAAGAAAGTCACATAGCTGGTTGGCGACTGCTTTCTCAAGGATCTTGGAGAGGAAAGGGAGGTTGGATATAGGTCTATAGTTGGCTAAAGTTTCTGGATCAAGATTAGGCTTTTTAAGGAGCGGTCTAATTACAGCTAGTTTAAAGGATTGTGGTACGTATCCTGTTAATAGAGACAGGTTGATCATTTCTAGTAAAGATGTGCTAATTAAAGGTAAAGTTTTCAGTGTTCACTCAGACGTCTGAAGGTCGTCTGTCGTAGCGTGAATCACAAAAGTTTCTGTTGATGAGTGAAAAAAGTCAAAATGAAGACGAGAGAAATAATGAGATGAAACAGGCTCAGTGGTTCTGAGATGACTGACCCGGTTCATATGAACAGTGAGTGTGCAGCCGGTCCTGACAGATACCAACACTCACCTGTTCACTGTACAAGCGTCAGACGACAGGAGACATCAGGGAGGTCGTCCTCAGGAAGTGTCTCTTCTCTTTCTGTCTCCAGTCAGAGCTGATTGTTGTTCCTCCTCCTCTCTGTCCTCTGACAGTTGCATCATGGGAGACGAGGTGATGGTCATGGTCTCATGTTAACTGATGATCAACTCTTTAGTTGAACCTGTTGTTCACGTCTCATTGATGAAACGTCCTCCTGCTGTAAACTGATCAGAGCTGGAATCAAACTTCAGTACTTTCATGGCGCCGTCCAAACTGCCTCGATACTAACGAGGCTCCAGAAATGTCTCGACATTTGATACCAAATTTCAACACCGGAGGAGTTTTTAATCTCATCAGCATCAGTGAGCCAGTAAGAATGCAGCGTGCTGGTTGTGTCAAGATGTAACAGGGCTGTGATTGGCTGTCTGGAGGCGAGCAGGATGAACACAGGCTCATGCGATCTTCTGTTAAAACATATTTCAATATGAAGTCTTGTTCCGGAGCTGTTCTTGAAGTGAAGGTGTCACTATACAAAGTTTTAACGTTAGCAGGCTCACAGTGATCACACCATCATCTGTCTCTGCTCACTTGATCCTGATTATTTCTTCCCTCGTCGTTGACTTACAGGCATGTCTGTGTTTGATGCTGCTGTTTGTGTGAGCAGCCTGCTGATGGTTATCATTATTAATGGTGCGTATTAGTGAAGTGAGCTGGTTCCAGTTGGCTGGGAGCCACAGCGAGGCTGCTCAGTGTAACTGTGTGAAGAACAGCTTGTTGTCCAGTTTGTCAGATTCAGGAGGGACCAGATGAATAATGATGTTTCTGTTTGATCATAATAATCAACAGAGTTTAAGACAAACTGTGTGACTGGAGAACTGGTCTGCATTCATTTAGCTGATATTATCGTCCTCTCACAGAAAAACATGCTCGGGATAATTTACAATGATTAAACTCCCAGTCGCCTGACTTTATTCATTCAGTGTTAACCTGTAAAATAATCTGCCTCAGTTACATATATGTGTGCTTGATAACTACATTTGAGGGATCGGTGTAAAACTATGTGTTTATCAGCAGATATATCGATACTGAACTTTACACTTCTTAATATCGACATCGGCCCCAAAAATGTAAAAAAGAATCAGCATTAAAGTTCAGTTTACATCAGCGTCTTCACAGGCTGAATCAGTGTTACTTCAAATACAACACGGGTAGCTTAGCGTTAGCCTGCAGCTAGCTAAGCGTTAGCCTGCAGCTGCACCTCCAACTCTTTAAAGAAGTTCTTCCAGTGTTCCTGCATGTCGGCCCACATACACACTGACTGAATGTGTGTGTGATCAGGGCAGCATGCAGACAGATGATGTGTCAGCTGTGTTTCTGATGAGTCTCCTGTGTGTTCAGTTCTGAGCTGAGACTCTGACGTCCTTGTGTTATTTTTAGCTCTGTGATTCAGTGTTTCAGCTTCTGTGGTGAAACGTTTGAACAGTGGTGAAATATTTTGGGAGCGATGGTTTCCACTGAGCCCCGGCCCAGCGGGGCAGACGGACGTGTTCCTCACTGTGGACAGATTGCAGTAAAACACAGCAGCTCTTTGTTCGCAGGATGCTGCTGAACATCCTCAGTCTGAGCTCTATTTAACTTGTTGTTGAACACATTGTGTCTTCTCCCTGCTGGTCCAACCTTCAGCTCTGTAATCTGTCTCAGCTGTCTCTCTGTTTGTTTCAGATATCACAAACTCACCATCTGTCATCTGTTCGGCTGTAATTTAGTCTGAAATGAGAAGTCACATCGGCCCCGCGGCTCCCACCGAGCAATTTGATCTCATTAGTGTTGAACCTCCGGAAAAACCTGTGTTCTTTGTCCAGACTGTGTTCAAACTCTCTGAGGTTTATTTAAGTCCAACAGAGATCTGAAATCTGTCTCAAACATTACAGAGCTTCAGTAAAGAGCTGCAACATGACGACAACAGATTTATATGAATCTGTCAGAGAGACGGCGGAGAAAAGTTTTTTCTTTATTTTATTTTCAACAGAATTTAGAGTAAAGGTGAAGCTGAGGCAGAACGGGCGTGAAAATGGAACAGCTTTGTAAAAATAGTTTCATTGTCCTCCTCTGGGCCCGGTTGCATCAACAGGGCTGCCGCCTGCTCTCAGGCTGAACCGACCCGACAGTTAGTCCCGCTGCACAGTCTGGACTTAAACCTTCACTAAGACTGGTTGTAAATCTGAGAGGAGCAGCGGAGAGTTAACGTGTAGGTGTTGCAGTGCACTCACCTGAGCAGCTGAGCAGAAATAAACATGAAGTCTGAAACTGATGAGCAGCTGATTTAAATCAGGAACCGTCTGATTAAAGAATAAATGAGCAACATGATGAATCTGAGATAAGGGTGAGATAAGTCTGACAGAAGCTTTTCTGTCAACTTTGGTCAGTCTGTGTCTTCCTCAGCACCTCTTCCTCGTAGAGTCCCTCAGGGGTCTATTCTCGGACCTATTTTGTTTTCCCTCTACCTTCTTCCCCTTGGGTCCATCTTCAGAAAATGTGGAATTTCGTTTCACTGTTATGCGGATGATACTCAGATCTACCTGCCCTTGAAACGGAAGGATGAAAAAACGCCATTAAATCATTCAAATTTTCTGAACTTCAATGAAAGCAAAACTGAAGTTATGATTTTAGGACCTAGTGGTGCCCGTGATGCCCCTCATATGCACTTGTGTTCCCTAGAACCATATGTCAGACCTGCTGTAAAAAATCTGGGTGTGATAATGGACACTGATTTTAAGCTGGACAAACAGATAAATGCAGTGGTTGAATCTAGCTTTTTCCAGTTGAGGCTTTTATCCAAGGTCAAGCCATTTTTATCCTTTAAAGACTTGGAAAGGGTTATACATGCTTTTATCTCTTCCCGGCTCGACTATTGTAACGCCCTTTATGTTGGTGTTAGCCAGGCCTCCCTCTCTCGCTTGCAGTTGGTGCAAAATGCTGCAGCTCGTTTTTTAACTGGAACACGCAAGCGTGAGCACATCTCACCCATACTGGCCTCCCTTCACTGGCTCCCTGTACGTTTTAGGATTGATTTTGAGATTTTATTATTTGCCATTAAAGCACTAAACGGGCTAGCTCCAGCCTACATTACTGACCTTTTAAAACCTTATGTCCCATCAAAGTCACTCAGGTCCGCCGACCAGCTGACCTTGGTTGTCCCAAGGTCAAAGCTAAAGCACAGGGGTGACCGTGCATTTGCTTCTGTGGCCCCAAAACTCTGGAACGAGCTGCCTCTAGATGTTCGGCAGGCCCCCACACTGCCTGTTTTTAAAATTTGCCTAAAAACTCATTTTTATTCTTTGGCTTTCAATTCAGTATGAGAGTGGCCCCTGTCTGTCCTTGTGTCTGTCTTAAGTGGTCTTTGTGTTTTGTTTTGTTTTGTTTTTCTTACTCATTAGCCATTTTAGTTCTATTGTACAGCACTTTGGTCAACTGTTGTTGTTTTTAAATGTGCTTTATAAATAAATTTTGATTGATTGATTGATTGATTGATAAGGGTGAGTTAAGGGTGAGTTAAGGGTGAGATAAGGGTGAGATAAGGGTGAGACCTGTGGCTCAAACAAAGCAACATAAGCGATAAGACAACAAGATAAAATAAAAGGAGTAACTATAGGTCGAGAATGTCATAAACTGGCACTATACGCTGACGATAGTATTCTATACCTTACGTCAGCAGAATACTCACTCCTAGAACTAATGAAAATAATAAAAGAATACAGTGACCACTCAGGGTATAAAATCAATGAAAGTAAATGTGTGGCTATGCGTATAGGTAAACAGTTTACAGACAAATCTAAAGGAAATCTCTATCTTAAATGGAATCAAAGTGCAATAAAATATTTAGGAGTAATAATCCATAATGATTTAGATAAAATGTATGATGTAAATTATCAGAACCTGGAAAATAAAATCAAACAAGACTTGAATAGGTGAAAAACAATACCTGAGTCAATATTTAGTAGAGTAGACACAATAAAAATGATGGTACTCCCACAATTTGTTTCTTTTCCAAGCCCTCCCAACTTATTTTATCTGGAACTTCAAAAGATGGAAAAGGGTTCAACTGAAAACATTAATAAAATCTAAAGAACATGGTGGATTAGCACTCCCAGATCTACAAAAGTACTTTCACGCCACTCAAACCAGCATCATAATGAAATGGACCAACGATAACACGTTAAACGCCAAATGGTTTAAGATAGAAAAAGAACTAGCGCCACTTTCAATAAAGACCTTACCCTTCATAGAAAAGAAAGAGACCACAAAATTGAAAGGACAAAATAAATGGACAAACATTACACTACACAATTGGAAACAGGTTTGTAAAAGATATAAAATAGACAATGCACTTACTTTACCTCAGAGAGATGGCATGGGACCCCCAGTTTAGACCAAACAAAATGGACAGTGTGCTACTGGGCATCAAAAGGACTGCACATATACTCACAATTACCTGTCAACAAAGACATTGATTCATTTGAGGCTGTATCAAATAAGTTTGATTTAGCTCAGTCAATTTTTTATAAATACCTGCAACTTAGAAATTACATTACTAGTTTTCAGAAAAGACAGGGCCACCAAGAACAACACCAATGAATAACCTTTATGATAAAAAATTATAATATAGATATCAAGAACACGCTCTCAAAAATATACAAACTATTAGGAGACAGTGAAGAAACACAAGACTCAATCAGGACAAAGTGGAATCTAGAGCTCAGTGTACAAATAGAAGAAGCCTATAGCACAGTACACAAAACAACAAACTCTGGATATTGGAGGAAATTCTCATGGAAGGTATACACACGCTTCTTCATTACTCCAGAAATACACAACATCCATCACCCCAGACTGCTGGAGAAACTGCGGTGAGCTCACACATTTTCTATTTCTGCCCATCACTAAAACCATTCTGGAAAAAAAATATAGTCTATTTTTTTGACATTCTTATTAAAAAAACACTGGAACCACAATGCATTGTTTTAGGAAAAACACCAGCTGAGCTCACAACAGAAAAAGACAAATACTTATACAGGATACTCAGAATCGCAGCTCTGAAGCAAATAACGAGAAATTGGCAAAA
>NW_028174970.1:0-22131 GCF_965226575.1 Pagrus pagrus
TATAGAAAAATTATGTTGGAAAAAAGAAATTGTGTAAAAAATTCCAGTGTTTTTTTCACCAAGACAGTATCGTACAGAGCAGACTACTGTCACTTGAGTAGTACTCTCGACTATGTAGTCATGAAGATGTGGCCCCAAAGGAGCTCACTGTGGCACATGCCCACACACACACACACACACACACATTCACCCACACGCTCCTTGACACGGCCCTAGTGGAGCTAGAAGTGGGTAATTAAAATGTAAATATTGATATTTTATTATTTGAAATGCCTCCACTGCAATGCTCTTAATGTCACTCCATCTGTCGTCTCCACAGAGACGTGGGGTTGCCCTCTACGACCGGCTGCCCCCACCCAAGCAACCCCCGCCAGGGCTACAGCTATTACACTCGACAACCATCTCCTTGTTGCCGCGTCTCCATTTTGAGTCTAATTAAGTGTTAAATATTAGCACCCGCAACCACAGAGGCAGCACGCGCCACACATGTGCACACAGAGGATACAGCACACAACCCTTCTCTCCACCTCTGCCTCTCTCCCTGACTCTTTCTTTCACACACACACATAGACACACGCACAATGCACTCATCTCCACTACAGCAATGGGAAGATTTTAAGTGTTAATCTTGCAGTGCTGCTGATGGTGTCTAATGTATGCAATTAACAGTCAGCCAGGGCTGAGGGTTTGGTAATTAGCTGGCTGTTCACACTGATTAGAGGCTACTGCAACCCTATGACTGCTCTACTCTCCCCGAGGCCGCCCGGAGAAAAAGGGGGAATGTGGGGGAAGGAGAGGGGGAGGGTGTAAGGGGAGAGAAAGAGAGAAAAGATATTTTAGCCAACAATATGAGAGGGGATGAAGGTGAAGGTGATGATGCGTGTTTGTGTGCAGTACTGCTCTCAAATGCAGACGCTGTACAGTCAACCAGGCAGTTATTTTAACAATAAACTAAGATTAACCAGCACCTAACCCTTATCTTAGTCTGTTCTCAACAAGACTGTTTTAGATTTAAAATTAAATAAACAATAAGTATTGGTCCAGTCCGATACATCGATATTTTCCAACTGATTTCAACCGACAATTACAGCCACCTAATAACAGAGAACATCAAGTCAAATCATTGTACCAACTCTTATTGTGATGGCCCTCTGGCAGATACATGCATACTACTACATGCATAGTACTGGGAAACATAAGGAAACTACTTTTTCAACAGTTCACGTTACATGCGCATTAAAGCCTAAACTAAAGCCCTTATCAGCTGATACAGATGATGCAGCAATATTATTGTGCATCCCTAAAAATAATTTGTGTCTGGTTTTTAAAACATTCAGTTGAAGTTACATTAAGAGGGTTAGGGTTCTTAGTTCTTTTTGATGTTTCTTTTCTATTACAGCAAAGTAGTGTGACTTGACTTTTCTTTGCAAACTTGCGTGGGTAATACAAACAACAAGATATTAAGTGATGGAAACACCTCCACAGTCTTCAGAGGCTTACTGGTCAGATCATGAGAATTTGCCCCAAGTTTATTTGGTTTAAAATACAGCAATGGTTACTCAGGATGTCAGGTAACATTACCACTTATTCAGTGGCCTCACCCACTGCAGTTATAAGTGACTGCAGACAAATACACATGTATGTATTTGGCCGTAAATGGGTGTGTGTCCTGTGTGTTAGTGTGTCTTTAAGCCCCTCTAAATTAGCTGGTTCTCTGGGTAGATTTGTTTCCATTTCGTTGCGCATCTCTGTGTAATTGGGTCAGCTGGTGGATGTGTGT
The DNA here is from genome assembly GCF_965226575.1 of Pagrus pagrus. Taxonomy (NCBI): domain Eukaryota; kingdom Metazoa; phylum Chordata; class Actinopteri; order Spariformes; family Sparidae; genus Pagrus; species Pagrus pagrus. The sequence continues at coordinate 1,781 of NW_028174970.1, forward strand.
GCGTGTGTGTGCATGTCTGTGTGACAGCATTTGCCAACGTGCTTGTCGTGTGCGTATCTCTTGTGTGTGTGTGTTGTTTCAGCTTGGCCAAAGCCATCACAGGGGGTCCGTGTTCATTTGGGCCGGCGTCTGGCCGTATGGTACAAAACAGTTTGAGATGTGCATACACACACACACACACTCAAAAAGCATCACAAGGGAGCACTTGCGTTGCACAGCATGCAACAATGTGCACACTAACACAAATTTAAACACAAACACGTACAGAAAGTGGTTGGAGAGAGCACTGGAGCTGCCTAACACAGTGTGCATACAGAACAAACACACACACACACACACACACACACACACACACACATGCAGGGCAGCGATGTGCTGGTAACTGTTGGAAACTTCACGTGTCCTAATGCAATCTCTATCTCAGTGGGCCAGTAGACTTAAATCTGTCCCCTGCAGAACAAAATACGTGTACATGCTGCACATGGACAATCCACTGTTCTCCTCGCACCTACAATAAACAACAAGGTGATCATAAAGCAGTTTACATCACAGTTATCAGTACCTCTTTTAAAACGCCTAACAAAGAGATTTGGTAGACTACATCAAAATGGATGGCATCTATTAATGAAAGATAAGATAAGATAAAATTTAGCCTTTCCTTCATCTATCAACAATGATAGATTGCTGTTTCACCTACAAGTCTCTGTCAGTTTTTAAAGAAATTTATCTACTTCTCTTTTTCTGACAATTTTAATATGGTGTCTATTAGATGTCTACTACACTGTTACATTGTTGTAACCTTGTTGGTTACCACATCATCTGAAACATTTGCACACCATGAGCAATTGACTCATTTGCACTTAAACTACACGTCCAGCTCCCATAACTGTGCTAAGTGTGAATTCAGTTTTGCTGTATTGTGTTACATTTCTGTGACAATGTGTGAACCTCATTCTTACAGCTTCAAGACCGATAACTCTTGATAAGTGTGTGAACCTTTGCTGTTAAATTGTTGAGACAGACTAAAGTTTCCTGTTAAATGTGTCCTGTGGCCGTGATCAAATAGGACAGAGCACAGTGTCAACTGTAACCAAGTAAGCAGGTGCTCCAAGAGTGCAAGACCTGCTACAAGTGTGCAGATGGACCATCCACCATATGTATTCTGTAATATTTGTAAAATGTTTTAATTCAGCTTTACACAAACAGTAAAAGAAAATACATTTTGAATATTTTTGATTAAAAGCAAAGATTCAAATTCATGTTTAAATAAATTTAGCTGGTGTACAATGAGATAGATACAATGCCCGACAGACAGACCCAAATACTATTTGCCCTTTTTGTCCAAGCTCCAGCCTCACACTGGGGGTTTAGTTGGTCGTTGGCTCATTCAGATCAAATGTTGTCCAGCAACACTGAGTTGACCTGCTTCTCCGCTGGCATCACCCTCGCCATGTTCACACACATTCACCAGGAGACACACTCTCAGTTGTGATCAAAACAAAATTATATTGAGCCAATACAACAAAAAAAATGGTGTTGTTAATGAGAACACCTTTTTGAAATCATTTGTGTGTTTCCAAAAATTGCTTTTAGCTTCAGATACATAACAAGACCCACCGTAGATACCAGGAAATAAAAGACATTGAGGATTTAACATGTTTATATTGAGAAATACATGTTTATATTTTCTATGGAGTAAAAGACATGACATGGCCATGTTGAAATCACGATTGTGGCATTGCTAAAACCGAGACATTTAATTTGCAGCACAAAGGTGAGCCCTCACAATGTGACTCCCTAAATCAAATCATTTTAAATTATAACATTCAGTGAGGCATAACATACGTATCATGTAATTATCACAGATATGATTTACTTCCACTTCATCAGTCCTTCTTAAAACACATTTTCAAGCTTTTCTAAAATAAGATCCCCATATGCAGTGTGCCAATAGTCCTGTTTTCCACTACAGTGACAGATATAACTGGTTGTGTGTTAATAACTGGGACAAAATCAGTATTTTCACAGCTTTCACATGAATACAAACACAAACAGTAACCTTTTTTGATGCATCAGTTATTGCAGATGTACAGGCACTTTCATACAAATGCACACAGACTCACAGTGCACACACAAATAGCTCCACAAATACCACAAAGTGTACACACACAAGTGCACAGGTACTCATAAGCATCTCACTGGTTCCCATTTGCCCTGTAACCACAAGAAAACAAATATAGGCCTCCTGGATATGTGTGTTCGTGTGTGTCTGTGTAGCAACTGGGGCATGAGAGAGGGCTATCCTATGTGTGTGTGTGTATGTCTGTGCCAGACTGTTGTGCGGTCTCGGGTGTAAACGTGCAGTCAGGACTCATTTGGCAGACAAACAGGCCGCAGGGTGGCTGGGGAATCGACGTGTGTTTGTGTGTGTGTTTGTGTTTCTGTGTGTGTGTGTCTGATAGAGCAAAGGGAAGAGAAAAAAGAAAGAGAGCATGAGAGCAAGCAGCAGAGGTTAAGTCTGCATGAGTGCACTGCAGCCTCTTTCTGTCAGACCAATGTATGGCACATGCACACACACACATACCTATACACACTCGCTTGCTCTCTGTACCTTCATAGAAACAATAGAGTGTCCTAATATTTAAGCAGACAATCCCAAAATAAAACATGAAAACAAATACATAATTTGGGTCATTACTTTGACCTGATGCATCCCTTGGCTCACCCCACTCCTTATGATCACATGCAAACAAAATTAAAATCCAACCTCTTCACCTAAAAATTAAGGTTATTTATATATATTAGTAGATAGTGTAGATGTTGCCCTAATTATTTTCACCGGCAAAGGATCCGGTCCAGGAAGAGTTACATTCTTATGTGGAGAGATGAGTGGGCATACAAAATGCAAAACTTTGACACAAGATTAACTTCTGTTTTTTATCTAAACATAAATGTTAATCGTTAATACTGCTTCAGTTTCCATGGGCAGATATTGTAGGAGGAGAAAAAGGACAACATTGAACTTATTTTTTATATGAACATTTTGCTCTCCGTAGATTTGTTTATTACACTGTTTTCTCATTACCTGATCAGAAGATTAAAATCCACAGCATCATATTCATTTAAGTTGGTTTCGCTGTACCAGTATACTTTTAAGGAGACATACAGTCACATCATAGAAAAAGGACCACACAGAAGAGGAAAGGCAGCAGAGCCTCTCTCTTAATGCAACTGGCCAGTGTTTGTTCATTCTGGGCTCCTGTAGAAGCATGGTGGTGCAACATGGCTTACTCTGTCTAAGAGGACCTGCTTCCCCTGTAGATTTTAAAGGCTCAGTCTAAAGTAACCAAAACATGATACTTATTTCCAGGTGATTATACACTAATGATAACATAAGTATGAATATTATATTCCATTTCTACCTATGCTGATGTTTGTGTTAATATATTTAAGCAAAGCTTTGAACTTTATTTTCATTATACATTACTGTACAGTCAGCTCAGACCACCATCACCACAGGCTGTACAACATCTACACACACACAAACACACTCATATTCCCACACATAGTGCGAGATGGCTTATCAACAATGGGCAGAAAGGAAATGTAATTAGAGCCAAATAAGGAACCTTCTTTTGTCAAGTGAAATCACAGGTATGAAAGAAAGGTCTCCACCCCTCCCACCTCCACCACCATCTCCCTTCCAACGCCTCTCCCCTTCTACTTTCTTCCCTCCTCCATCCCACTCTTTCTCGTGCTCTCTCTCTCTCCATCAATACCTCTCTCTCTCCATCATCAGCACTAAATTCCCATTGATGTTTCTTTTCTTCTGCTGTATCGATCGCTTCATGAGAAGGAGGGGAGGAAGGGAGGAAGGGAAGAAGGGAGAGATGGCGTTATCTGTTAATTAATTTGTCCTGAAGCTGGCCGCCTATTAATCAGACAGATAAGAGGCATTGGATGGCTGAACAGCGCAGACAGGCTGGTGAGGAGGGGAGGGGAGGGGGTCGGGGAGGCACACACATACACAAACACACAGAAATACACACAGATGGAGACGCACATGCAGAGGCACGTGGAAACATATGTATGGGAATGTATGCAAACAAACATGCTGATGAAACAACACATGTCAGCACACTCTTGGTGCAGTTACGTGTAGTTGTGTCGTAGTTCAGATGCACAATACAAGTATACACATGAAGCACACAACATGCTTTTACACACCACACTCACCTACACAGACTCACCCTGCACACACGCAAACCACATCCTGATAAAAATCATTGATGTACCTCAATAAGAAAAGCTGCACTTTCAGCTCAATAAATTAATCACACAGGTTTTAATTATTGGTGTTACGTGTGTGTGTGTGTGTGTGTGTGTGTGTGTGTGTGTGTGTGTGTGTGTGTGTGTGTGTGTGTGTGTGTTAACATGTGTGCATGTAATTAGGAGGGAGATGGTTGTTGATGAGAGATACGTGCGAACCCCAATCAAACATACAGCTCGTCATGCAAACATGGATGATGATGTTGACACTTTTTTACCTTGTGTGTATTTGCGCCCACTTCTTGAGCCGTGCGTGCCCCCCAGATCAAATTCCACTAAAGGGATGTGCGTGAATTAATTGAACTCTCCACACTGCTCCCCATGCCAGAGCGCTGAAAACACACACACATGCAGGAACAAGTTAAACACACAACCAGTGACACCATTAAATGATATTAACCCCTCACTCATGTATTCTTCTCTTCACTTGACCCCAGGGTTTGAACGGATTCAATAAGTGTGTGTGTTAATTTTAGCAATGCCTGGGCCTATTTCCCCTGCCCACAATGAGTGGTGAAGTCCTGAAGACCCCCTAAAGACATGTGAGATGTGTGTGTGTGTGTGTGTGTGCATGAAGACCCCCTTAAGAAATTCACCTCTAATCCCTTCTGATGATTTCATTAAGTAGAAGAAGACACTGCCAGTTGGCAACGATACTGCTCCCTTCACTGTGGTGTATGTGTGTGTATGTGTGTGTGCAACAGTGTCTATCTACTGTATATATACAGTGTGTGTGTTTGTGTGTATGTGTGTGTGTGTGTGTGTGTGGTGGAGCTGTTGTACAGTTGTAGATAGGATGAATTAGAGCACATTACAAACAACAATAGCCTGCAACCTGGACATAATGAGACGCCTGCCATTACCCATCAACACACTGTGAGATAAGAGCCCCAAACGCACAGGCATACACACACAAACACACACACACTGTCACACACCTACCATCTCAAGAGGAGGCACACTGCAGCAGATGTTGTTGAAGAAATATCTTCCTTCTCATCTGCCTGCTTTTCCTGGCAGGATGCTCCTCTCAAACACACACAAACACACACACGCACACACACTGGAGGGCTGCGGTGAGGTCTGACAGGTGTGCTCACATGGGCCACTGTCTTTGCCTTTGCCTATGAAAGCTTGCACACACACAAAGACACACATAGGCAGGTGTGAATGGACAGGTGTGTGAGGAGAGGACAGCTGTGAGGAAAGGTGTGAGTGGGCAGGTGTTCCATTAAAGAGATAGACAGGCAGAAAGAGGAAGACAACAAGCCAGTGTCTGCTGCACTTAAGTGAGGATGTCTTCAAAATACAGTAAAAAAGAATAAAAAATGGAAGCGAAAAAATATGACAAACAAAATGAAAGTAGAAAAAAAGTATACATTGACACCAAACAATCAGAAGCAAAGCAAAACTGGGAAACAGAGAGAGATTCAAACATGCAGGATATCCAGACTGAGAAGTATCAAGATGGATGGGGAAACAAAGTGAAGCCAGAATCAGGCACACAGATGGTCAGTCGTAGACAGACACTGACAGATAAAAAAAAGCCATGGATTGCGATTGGAGAGACGGACAGATATAGACGTAGGCAAATAGAAGGACATGGATTGACACCGGAGAAAGCAGGAGTTTTGAGGCCATGGCGGCAATTAGTGTGTGTGTTTGAGCGGTGCAGCAGCGATGGCCAGCATTGATCCATGGAGGTTGTGTCAGGGGGAGATAAGGCCTGCCTTTCCCCAGAGAACAGCCCTGGGCACAGGGGAGAGAGGAAGAGGAGGAGGAGGAAGAAGAGGAGGAGGAGGACTCTGGTCAACTGGATGGATGGAGGGTGGGCAGGGAGGGAAGGGAGGAGTGCTGATCTTGACCCTCTCACTTCAAAACAAGCTTCATTCTCTCCTTTTGATTCTCTTTGTTCCTCCTTAGTTCCACTTTTCAATGCTGATTTACTAAAAACGATAAAAGCACTTCACAAAAACAGGCCAGCCCATATTTTTCCTTATTTCTCCAAATTCAAAATATTTAATGAGATCTTCTGCTTTTTCTTTCTGCACAGCAGCGGACTGTTTCTGGGTGAACATTTTAATTTAACAGTCCTCTCTTTTCCCTTCCTTCTCTGTGTCACTCTTCCCCAGGTTTCTCTACGCTGTCCTTGGCAGACCAGATGAGTCTACTGCAGAGTGCATGGATGGAGATCCTGATCCTACGTGTTGTGTACCGCTCGCTGTCATTTGAAGACAAGGTTAGTGTCTTTACCTTTATGTCTGTTTCTTTCTCTCATGAAATGTATAGATTGACTTTAATCTGCAACCTCTGTGTTTTTCTTCAGTTGGTGTACGCTGAGGACTACATCATGGACGAGGACCAGTCAAAGCTAGCTGGACTCCTGGACCTGAACAACGCCATCCTTCAGCTGGTCAAGAAATACAAAACTATGAAACTAGAGAAGGAGGAATTTGTCACTCTCAAGGCCATCGCTTTGGCTAACTCAGGTATGAAATCTTTCAATCTCAGCTGATGTTTGTCTGTCTGTGTGTTTGTGAGCACCTGTCTGGTGGAGAAAGGGTTAATCCCGGGAATCTCCAGTCTCATGGGACTCATTTAAACTGAACCATCAAAGGACTCATTTCAATACTCTGCATCCAAACAGACACACACACACACACACACAGATGCAACTGCGACATACGACGCATGCTTTCACTCTCAAACATTTTTTCAAACCTCCAACTTTCAGTGTTGAAGCCACACACAGTTGTCGCATCATACTTTTAATAGTCTCACATGCCTACAGTCATTTTACAAATGAATATACACACAAAGGCACCGCACAAGCATACACACAACCTGAAACCCACCTCCCACCCCCCAAAACAAAGTGGCAATCCCTTTTACAATTAGCATAGTCGTCTCTTCAGATGCCTGTTAAATAAGGTGAAATCATTAGAACCCAAAGTCTGTCGATAAAGCCCCCTCTCTGATGTGTCCAGCTGCATCGACAGCTGACTGACACAGGCGCGCATGAACACATTCCCTCTCTCACACACACACACACGCACACACACACGCCTTCTTCCTCCCATGACCCGTCTTTTGAACTTTGTCTTGGAAGCAGGCCAGCTCTTCAGTACTCTTTAATTACAAGGGGGGAGCTGTCAATACAATGTGTTTAAATGGGAGAATGCAACGGGAGAGCTTTGAATAGGGAGGGAGGGGCCTTTTGTTCTGACTCTGCTGCCGTCAACACGCACACACCGACACGTTCACACTCTTTTTCTCAAACTTCATCTCTCTGATACATACGTAAACACATATAATAATATATATAAGAAATAAGATGACTGTGTTCTTAAATATGAGCCATTGGAAGATGTTTGCTCACACACATACTGACATACTGTCATGCACATACAGAAAATATTGACATGTTTTCCTGTGAGGCTATATGTGACAATCAATCTCTGGGCTCGGCTGTTTATGTGTGTGTGTGTGTGTGTGTGTGTCTGCATGTCTGTTGCTCTATAAATGTGGCAGACTGAAAGTTGAGAAAGCTGGCTGTTATGATGAACTAATTGCAAACAGGTGTGACATAGTCCTTGTTGCCTCTAAGATTCCCATCGGCCTGGACTGGTTGATATGTCTGGAGAGGAAGAGCCATTTAAACTTTGGTGCATCAGATTTCAAAACCATAAATGAGCAATAATGTCCAAAGTCACAAGAAAACTGAAAGGTTCATGTGCACAGATGTGTGAGGTGCACACGTACAATCTTTTGCAATTCTAAATAACATGTTCAACTATTATTGTTACTGTGCTTCTGGGCAGTCACACAGTGTAGACTAGACAGCCAAACATGACACCGATGCAAACTTTTTTTACAGTTCACATGGGAAGACAATATGATGTTAATTTTTAACAAATCCCCCGCTATGCCCGCTACAGAATATGAACTGGCAGAATGGCAGGATTCAGAGAAAACCATTAAAACTCAAGTGGTCTCTCAAATTGCTCCTTTTAATGACTGCCACAGTCTCAGATGTGAGTCATACTGATTTTGAACTCCCCATGGGAAGAATGAACATGTAAGAGTCCATTCTTGCTCAAAAGCCCTGTTTTCGCTCTCAATTTTCTCCAACTGCTGTCTCTCCTCTCGTCTCGTCTCACGCCTGTGTGCGTATCTGCTTGAGTTGAATAATGATGCTTTACGCAATACACAGATTTGATTGAGTAGCATCATTTCGGTCATTTGTATTTCATGCACTTAGTCTGTGAGATTCCTGGGCTAGAAAAGTTGCACCAGGTAAAATACAAAAGCACAGTGAAAATGTAATAATTCAAGGGGCACTGGTAGCTCAGTTGGTAGAGCGTGCGCTCCATGTACAGATGCTTTGGGGATGGAGAGGGATGGCAGGTTAACAAGGGGGATGCATTTTGGTCATTTTGCTAACAAGGGGGATGGAGTTCCCCCACAGATTGCCCTCTGATGATTGCAATTTGCAGTGCAGTGGAATATTAAGTATGTATAAACTACATGTTATGAAGTTCTTTTTAAAAATGTGAAATTATTGGTTATTTTCTTAGGTTCTAATAATATTGAGTAACATGTCAGGAATGTCATATTGTATAGAAGTAAAATATGCAAATACATTCAGAGAGTAATTATCCATCAAAAGTTTAGCTCACTATTGAGAAAATTCACATTTCAAATAGTCTTTAGTCTTTTAACTGATTGAAATCCAAACAGCTGACGTCCAAATAAGAACTTTGTATCATTGCCCAGACTCCCTAACTGCTCTTCAAGACAACAGAATGCTAGCATTAGCATTTTGAAGGGCACTGACACTAATTAATTCACAGGATGCTAATCGTCTGCATTAATGAAGCCAAGCCTTAAGAAATGTTAGCAAACGTGCCCCACATGTAAAGACGGCTAAACTAGCCATGGGAAACAGCAGGCACGTGTGTGTGTGTGTGTGTGTGTGTGTGTGTGTGTGTGTGTGTGTGTGTCTGTGTGTGTGTCTGTGCATTCATTTACGTACGTGTGTGTGTGTGTGTGTGTGTGTGCATTGTGAGTTCCATGTTAACACATGTGTTTTAACAGCCTTTTGTGCTCGTGCTCATTAACGTCTGCTGTTTTACTTGAGAGTGTACTGCGGGTCACAGCACAGGCAGCGGCCATGTCTAGCAGCTTAAATACTAAACGCACGATATTAATCAAAAACAATGTGAAACTCATTAAACTTCATTTTAACTTATGGTTAATTGCAGGCTGTACTCCAGCTAACCACGTATTAGAAATCCAAGAATAAGAAAAAGAGCAGAAGGAGATAATTTGTTAATTTGTGACTGACAGTATTACTCAATTTGTACATTCAGTTTATGTTTGTTATGTTTTAATTTAATATTATGTCTTCATTTGACCCCCTCCCCTGCCTCAGAATATTGTGGAGCACCCACTTTTATTTTAACTGGGAAAAAGTAACGGAAATTGAGAGCCGACAGAAGCTGAGTTTTCTATTGATCCCTATAGAATCCAACCCTCTGACTGGTCTGGTCCTGCATACTGATACATGCATTACACTCTATAGATCCAACAATGTGTATTTGATTTTGTTTGTGTATGTGAAAGTGTGCACCTCTACGTGTTTATGTGTGGATGTGGTCACACATTTTGTCTGTGGGGTGTCATTTTTATGTTTCATTGACCATGTTAAGTTCATACTTTCTTTGCCAAGGTTTGTCAGTGTGTACATGTGCTTGTGTCCATCTTCAGTGTGGATGGTATATATAAAATGTTTTAATTGAATTCACCAGTTACATTTAACAAAAATTCAAATGCTCAGAAATGTATATAAATGATTATTTTCTTTGTCAGTTTTGTACTTGACAAATTAATTTGATGATTGGTCCATGAAATGTCAGGAAACACAGAGTATTTTTTAGAGCTACATGCAGTTCATATAGAGCAAATACATCAGCTTGTGTCTTCACACTTTGTGTGCACATGGGAGTATTTGTCCAAACATGAAATACCTTAACATTTTTTATGTGTACACATCCACTCATAGGTCTGATCTGGTTTGTGTGTGTCTTTAGTGTGTGTGTTGGGGTGTGGTGGCCTATCAATAGTTGCCTTGTGATTATTATTTAACATGCATGTAGTCATTGATCGCAGACATTGATCGGAGGTTGGGAGCTAAAGGCCAGCTCACATTAAGACTTTGCCTCCCTAAGGGGCAATATGGAGCATTATCATTGAGGGACATTCTCAGCCTTTTACTGCCACATATGCTGAAACACACCTTACATGCCAGCTCAAAGAGAGATTACAGGTGTGTGTGGACAAATACTTATGCGCGCACACACACACAAACACTAGCATAGACTCTCAGGTGTTTCTTTGTCTCTCCATCATTCTACGAGTCCATCTCTTTTTTCTCCACCCACCCGTCTCTTTGTCTGTCCATTCATCACACCCACAGATCCACACTTTAAAGACAGAGACAGGAGCAGCTCCTGCATTTAAAGCCTCACTCCTGGATTTAGTTTCCACTAGAAATAGCAGGTTTTAAATCTACATAAAGAGCAATGTTAAAACGCATACAGGCGGTTTAAGTGTGTGCGCGTGTTTAACTCATTATTATACCTCTAAAGTTTACAAAATTTAGCAAAATTCTCTTTGCTCTGCAATATAAAACACAGACGTTTCTCATTGGTTTAACTGCAAATGTAAATGTAGAGAAGCATTTCACTCTTCCTAATATTTTTAAAAATCTGTAAGGAAATTCCTCCCTGAGTTGTTGCTTGCAGGAGCATCCCTACTTTAAGCCTGTTTGGATTTAGGATTGAATCTTTAGCACCGCTCCCCTTTGCAGCACTGAGCAATAACAAAGCAGATAGAGGGGCACAGGGACTGACAAAGACACACACTGTTGTAAACATTTTCTGAGAGAGATGTGGGAGCTTTCTACACTGCAGAATCTGCCTGCCTTCATGTCTGGAACCCACTTTTTTCCCTCTATTGAAATGTACCATGTAAAATTTTAGATGAGGCAGATAACTTATATAATCTTTATGTCCAGTGTAGTGGACCGAACACAGGAATACAAGAAGAAACAATGTCTGTGGATGCTACAAATACCTGATCAAATATATTTTTGCTCACATTTAAATTTCAGTCATGTATATTTCCTCCTTCCTCCTGCAGACTCCATGCACATTGAAGATGTGGATGCAGTGCAGAAACTCCAGGATGTGCTCCATGAGGCCCTGCAGGACTACGAGGCCTCCCAGCACCAGGAGGATCCCCGCCGGGCGGGCAAGCTGCTCATGACCCTCCCCCTGCTCCGCCAGACCTCCACCAAGGCCGTGCAACACTTCTACAGCATCAAGCAGGACGGCAAAGTCCCAATGCACAAACTCTTCCTGGAGCTGCTGGAAGCCAAGGTCTGAGGACGGGAGAATGGACGGAAGGACAGCCGGACGCCAGTCTGACCCACCTGAGCTTCAACTCAAACTCTCACTTTGAATGACCTCTTGCTCTTTTACACGCACACACTCTGACACACACGCACACACACAGAAATATGTCCCAGAAGTATGTCTGCTGACACATCACCCTATGAAGAAACAAATAACCTAAACCTCTTACCTGAACCCCTGAACCTCCACCGTCCGTGACAAAGGGCGCTCACTTGACCTTTCGTTTTGGGGGAGATGCTGACAGACTGACATGACCCCCCTTTTACCGAGGGAAGATGATAATTCCTTTTAAAACTATTAACAATCACTTACCAGTTACCACGGTGACTCCGAACATTGAAGACGACAAAACTCTTATGCATTTAATAACGATTAAGATGTTATTAAAGACGAACGCTTAAACAAGGACACATTTAAAAGAAACTCTTCATTTTAGTCCTGAGAGACTGAAAGACTTCACTCGTGTCTCCTTTTCCCTCCCTATTTCCCCCAACAGAGTTTTTTAAGTGTTCAAGAAGAAGACGAGTGGGGAAAAAAAAGAACACTAAAGAAGTATTAATGACGTTTGTTGTCAAATTACATGTACAATGAAATTTGGAAGGATGGACAGAAAAGAAAAGAAGAGGAGATTTGCCCTGCCAAAGAATGGAGCTCATCCATTCAGAGGACGCCAGCAAACTTAACTTTCACAACCCGAAACTGTTTCTGCTCTGATCTACCAGTGGCTTTTAATGCTGGGCCTCAGAGTGCTGCTGGTTTTCTGCTCCACCAGTTCTTTAAATGTTTCTGGATATGATGAAAACCAGCAGGGCTCAGAGTTTGAAGGACCAGGATTGGAAACCACTTAATGGTTCTCCCTAAATTCAGCTCCTGGTTCCCATGACTCCCCTACTTCAACTACAACTTCACTATTTGTTGTATCTGTTGAGGACCAGTGCCCCTGGCCTCCCAAACCATCAGTATTATCAGTGTTTGCACACTCGGCATGGCTGAAAATGCTTCAGATATACAAACAACATGAGGTGTGATTGATTGACAGAGTTTATAAGTAAGAAAAAATTGTTACTAACAAATAATGAAATAAGACCTGTCAAGAATGGATTCCTGCTTGTCCAGCTGGTAGATGAAAACTCAGTCCACATTCTCTGTGATGTCAAACTCCCCTCTTGTGATTGTGATGTCTGTTTGAAACATTTTCAGCTGCACAGTGGCCCAGGTTTGTAGCTCTCCACACAAACACAAGTCCATAGAGATTTCAGTCCGTCTATGTGCCATTAAGAATAGTCCAGCCCATGCTCATTACCCAAACTCCAAAAAACTGCAAAGTATCACGTCAGTACTCCCCTCCTCGCTCCGTTGCATTCACAACCTCCAGCTCATCTCTTGCGTCAGTAAAGAGATCATTTTGTGATCCATTGAGGGAGTGATGAGGGAGTTTCAGTCACTCAATACAAACCAGAGGGAAAGGTGTGCTGACAAATCTGACTGAAGAACAACTATTGTTGCTTTCAAACTCCTTATTTTTTCTTTATTTCTATCTTAAAAATAATCTTAGCGTTGTACCAGTATTAGGGTTGTAAATAACTGTCATCCTGTATATGACATATAACATGGCTTTGTTTTTGTTATTAATATTGTCTTCTTAAAACTGAATCAATCAATATGTCTTTCCTTTTTTCTATCAGCTTGACCACTTTCAGCAATTATCATATATATATAAATATAACAAGTAATAATGTATTAACAAAATCAGCGTTTTCTTAGAAAACTCTGAGCAATAGTGGTTTTTAAAGGAGGGGTTTGTGCATATGGACTAAGTCTGCAATATTAACATAACGTGCCAGTCTTAAATTCGGGAGAGAGGAAGGGAGAGTTTGTAGCTTCTCTCTGTGTAACTTGCCATAAGCTATTGGATAACATTCAATATTTCCTCTGTTCGAGGCAGTGAGGCAGGAACAAGTATGGAACATGAGATGTTAATGCTGCCGTTACATGAAAGCTGTGTGAAGAATAGTTATTATGAGAGTTAAGGAAGTAACACAAGCAGCTAAAAGATCCAACATCCAGTTTGAAATGACCACACGGTTCTAATGTTTGCACCTTTCTTGTGGCCAGTCGCTTTAAATCTAGTTCAAACAAGACAGTTCTTTGTTTAAAATCAGCTGTTCAGTAATACAGTTTTTGTCCTTGAGGTATTTTTCTTTGGCCACTTATGGCAAAGTGTGGGGACCATCAGAATAACCTGACTAAATCTGGATCTGCGCTGAGGGAGATGGTACTTAACGCAAAAACAAATTAAAACACTCGACAGTTTCACGTTAGCTCACAGCTCCAGTTCTCATTGTTCATAGATACTTGGTGTTGTAATGGTGGAAACCAACAATCCTAACTAATACGATCTAAATAATTAATAAATCAGAAAAAGAAAACAATATTGACACCTGTATAAGAGGTCTCATCAGAAAGCATTTTGGAAAATCGGAATTAATTACCTTAACTGATTAAACCTGTAACATTTAAAGTGGTATTTTTGTGATATCCAGGCTTTTTTTAAAATCAACATTAAAAATGACTTTTTTAGCGGCAAGAAATGGAAAGCAGAGCTAACAGGAAGCTGTCTGACATCTTCCAGTCAAGTGACTTCATTGTTATGGACTGCATACTGCACAGCTGACTGATTACAGCTTTAACAGGCGAAGGGAGTCGAGAGCTTTGTTTTATATCATTAAGTTATTTGTAAAGCTGAATAAGAATGCCAAAACGTGTAATCCAGATGACGGTGTAATCTAATATAAAATGGCAACTCACAGTGGAGGAGTGCAGCAGTTTTAAGTGTAGTTGATCTCTAACATCACACGCTCTCTATCAAACATCAGTATTATTAGTAAGGGGTATTTTCTCAGCCTTCTTAAACATTGTATATTGTAAATTATACAGATTATAATTCTAACATAAGACATTTTATTGGAAACAAAATCGAGAAAAAAAAAAAAGAAAAAAATGTAGTTCAGCCTCGATGTGTGTTTCATGTTCGCTGTTTTTTCTATCAAGAAAAAACCTGTTTCTTTAATTTTATCTGTTTTTTGTTTTGAAGTCCTCTTTCTGTTTCGGTTCCTTTCCTCCTCTGTTGAGTCCTCTGAGGCGTTGCTGTGTACTTTTTTCTTGTGGTGATTCCCGTTCTTGTGCCGTGTGCTTCTTCTTTAGACAACACAGAGTAGAGTAGAGGCCATGTTGTCTGTCTTGTCGGATCAGTCCGCTGGGGGTCTGGGTACCGGATTCTCTCCCAATGAACCGAACCGGATATAAGGCTCTTCTTCTAGTAACTTAAACTAGACCACCAGGATCAAATTACAGTATTCATCTTTACCAAACTATACATTAATAATTAAATATTTAGTATCTAAATGAAGAAACACCATACAAGTATTTAAAAAGGGATCATTTGTGTAACTTTCCTGTAGAATAAACACTATACTGTATATCTTTAGGTTTTAAATAACGATGAAATGAAAAGGACATTTGAGTAATTCAGAACTGTAGGTGACTCTTTTTTGATAAACTCGCTGTACATAACTGCCTTCCATACGGCTCGGCTCAGTCATCATTATCTTTACTGTTTCAGCAGTCAAAAAGAGAAAATAAGAAGATGAAAAACTTTTTTATTTCCCCCCCGTTGTTGTGTCCTGATTTCAGCTCATTTCCAGGAGAATATCTTGTTTTACAAGCGATCGGACAAGTGAAGGTTAGGACTAAACATTTTTTGGGAAATGTTACAGAAAAAGCTTTTATAATTTGCACTTGCTGTTTCTCTTCACCGTGCACTCATTGCATCGTGGGACACGTTTCTGCTTCGGCCCCAGTTCTTATACTCATTGTACCTCTTTATACACATAAATAGCATAAATAAAGATTCTAGGACTCATCAGAGGTCTTAAACATCGACATATAATGTTTTTAGAGAGGAAATATACATACCAGTTATTTCACAGGTGCATATATAAGATATTTGTAAGTGAAATCCCCAACGACAGAGTTGAATTTCCTGTTTTGATTGTAACTTCAAACACAGTCTCATTGTCAGGACGATGGTAATCCTTATCATCATCTGCTGTACATTAATCTAAAAACAACTTATGGAAGAAAGGTGCTCTTTTTATTACGACTGTTTCTCTTCTGTTACTGTTTTTATTTATTTGTCAGTTGTCAAACCAATCCTGTGTACTTCTGATCAGTTCGACACCATGAAAGATGTTACACGTCTCCCTGAGGTGATGGAGGCTGTGCTGGATTTGGCTTCAAGACAAACTAAGTTTAATTTCTGCTGGCAGCAAGCACTGATTTTGTAGAAGTTCCAAATTTACAGAAATATCAAATGATCTGTGTTGATTAAGTAATTAATTGAAGATGATGGTCATGACTAAAAAAGAACAAATCCACCAGCTGAAATCTGGAGGGAGATCGTGTGACTCTTTCAGAGGTTTTGATTAAACTTGCTGCTCATAGCCAAGATCTGGTTAGGATGTATGAGACAAAAGGGATTTCCCTTGAACAGATTTTAGTTAAAAAGCAATATTTTAATGACTGTACAATGACGAGACAAGAGTTGCACTTGTTTGTGTTGGGTTGTACATCCACATGCTGTTGTAGCTATTAAGATTATCTTGCAGTTAGTGTTAAAACCATATAAATGACAACAAACCAAACTGGTATTTTCTATGTGGAGCGTTGGAAGAAGGACTGTCTGGGTTTTTTGCAGAGCCACTGATAGAAAGAGTTTGACCTGGTTGCACTTTGGGCACCATGTTACCGCCCTCATCTGGAACTTAGATCCATTAGCCGCGAATACTCGTATGTAATAATAGTTTAGCGGGAAAACAGAAGGTTATTTAGGCAGGATTGACCATCTACCATGGCTGCCCCCTGAAATCTGCTAAGGCCAAACTGTGTCTATCTACAGCTCTACAGTGTTTAGTCATTTAGTTGTATTTAATCCCCAAATGTAACTGCCACTCGTGCTGCAGCTAAACCTGCAGCCTGAATTTGCAAATGTGAAGAAAATATTGAAGGGAGAGAGAGAGACGACACATTTGGATACAAAGGATATTTAAAGACAAAAGGACCCTTGGGTGGTGGAAGAGTTGTGTACGAGAGAAGACCCTGTAGTGTTATTAAGAACATGTCTGTAGATTTTAGATGTGCTTCACATCAGTAAATGAAAAAAAAAAAAAAGAAACAATAACCTGTATATTTTTGTGACGTGTATCATACAAGTGTGCTCCAACAATAATGTCCATTTGTGTAAATGTATTTATTTCACATTGTATATATTGTTCAATGCAAAAAGAGAGACCTATGATTCTGTAACTTAAACTACTATGGGTTGAAACATTACATGTGTTACTCCAGACTATGCCTTTCAGGATTATTACAGTAGAGCAATATCAATTAAAACCAGGCTTCCAGTTTTGACACCTGTCTTTGTCTCTGATTTATTTTTCAACTCACATTTTGTTGTTTTCCGATTACGAGTTTGTTTTCGTTTAGAGACTGATACCAAACAATAAAAACATAATTTATGAGAAAGTTCACAGAGCATGCATGCTAGTTTCCAACAGTGCAGGATTATGTTTACACTGTGTTCAGACACAAAATACAGGTTGATCCCACATAACAGTTGAACCTGACTTGTCTCGAACACAAACCAGAAAGTGACAGGGAACAAAAGCCTGGACGTGTGAACGCAGATGAGCGACACCAGGAGGAAAACAGGACCAGGGAACAGACGAGACAAGCTGACAAAGAGAGAGGGAAAGACACAGACTTAAATACACAAGGGAGGGAAGATTAATGAGAGGCGGTTGAAAGTAACGGGGCAATCAACAAAGGTGGACGAACCACAAAGACAGGAAGTGGAAAGTAAAAGAAGACACATGGAGGATAAATTTACCAAAATAAAACAGGAAACCACGACAGAACGGTAGCACAACCTCTCAAAACTGAGTGAGAATTCACTTTGTTCAAACAACTAGAGGACAAAAACACCGAGCGTGATTGATGGCGGCCGGGACAGTCCACACAAGGTCAGGAACACAGGAGGGAAACTAAACAGTAGGGACAGCAACCGTCCCATAGCGTTGAGCAACAAAACCTAACGGGCTTTCCCACCACTGAAACTTTACTGACTACATTCTAGTTAGTTAGAGTTGATCTGAAAATAAATACAGAAATCTTCGCACAACAGAGACGGCCGAGAAACGCACAATACATAACCAAATTTTTGTTCAAGCGCTTTATAATGCCTTCTAGCGACTTGCTGAATGGTGAGGGAGCACGCTTCTCAAGTATTTGCTGAATGCTAATCTATCACTGGTCTGGACATTCAAACATGGACTTAGAGGTGAACTCCAGGCTGAGAGCGAGCGGGGGAAGAATCAGTGGAGAGGGTGAGGGCGAGGGGAAGAGAGGGGGAGGATGGAAGAGGAAGTGGTAACAGCTTGCTCCGGTGGGTGGCTAACTACTGTCCATTCTGAATGGCCAGATCTCCTGCTCTTGCCAAGGGCACTAAACACACACACACACACACACACACACACACACACTGACAAAAAGACGAGATCCTACAGAATCATAAGCAACCATGCTTTTCTTTATCTGATTCTTGGATTGTTGTGTTTTAAACAATTGGCCTCCGATCTTCTTTATTAT
The DNA here is from genome assembly GCF_965226575.1 of Pagrus pagrus. Classification (NCBI taxonomy): domain Eukaryota; kingdom Metazoa; phylum Chordata; class Actinopteri; order Spariformes; family Sparidae; genus Pagrus; species Pagrus pagrus. The sequence continues at coordinate 20,293 of NW_028174970.1, forward strand.
TTTGACTTCTCTTTTGTTTTGTTTTTCTCTCAGACATCCGTCTTTGTTTATGTCAGCCCCACCCCTTCGTGCTTCTTTTACTCTATTCCCTCTTGCTTTCACATGCTTCCTTATTTCTCCCTCTCTCTCTCCCTCTCTCTCTCTCTCTCTCTCTCTCCCCTAATAGCCAGCAGCAGTAAATGGGATGCAGAGGCCAGATATTTAATGTAGCAGAGAGCCGTGAAGCGTTTTAAGAAGCCTTTTTCTAACAGGGGGAGCCCTGACCCGCAGGCAAATATTTTTCAACCGGATGACATAAGAAGATATTAGCTGAAAGAGAGCGAGATATTTATTCCTTCTCTTCTCTTTCTACGATTTCTCCCTCTCTCTCTCTCTCTCTCTCTCTTTTCTATTTGGGCTGCTGCCTGGTCACCCGGCCCTCTGCACATACGTTTTTATTTTACTCGCTTGGCTTTTGGAGTTCATTTATTTTATTTTATCTTTGATTCATTATTATGATACGATAAAAGCTACTTGAGCATTTCAGCTGCCGAGGGGCTCTTATCGTTAACCTTGTGGAACGCATGTAAGAGTGGGCTCCGCACGCCGCATCGCTAATGGCCAACTTAACTCCTCTCTTCTCCTCCTCCACCTTCTGGCTTCATCTACATCCCTCCTTCTATCTCCTGTCTTTGGTCCCCTTTATCTTGCTCCTCTGGTATCTCCTCTTTTCTCTCATAATCTCCTCCTAAGATGTTTTTCTGCTCAGCATTAAAATCGGTTGCATTTATTTCGTATACGGGAAAACAAACCTGTACACAGCTCCATTCTACTCTACTCACTAATGAATGACATCTTGTTGTGAGTGTTAAACTGGGAGGAGGATATAACCCTGATCTGTCACTGTTGATAATGATGAGCTGGGTTTTTCAGTGGTTTAAGACTCACCACAGGTTATTCATCCATAGCAGACATTATTTTGGGGGTCCCGCAGGGTTAATTTTTCGGCCCCATTTCATTCTCCATTTACATGCATAAAGTTTCACTGTTATACCAATGGCACACAGTTATAGCTTCCCATAACACCTAATGGCACCATTAGTCCAGACAGTCGTAGAAGCTGCCTCGCAGATATGAAGTATTTCAACAACTTAATGAATCCAAATCCAAAGGATCAGATCCTTCTCTAGTGAAATAACTCTATTACATTCATCTACTATAAAAAGGGTACACTTCCATTAGACATTCATTGATAGAGGAGGTATAAGATCTGATGTTCGTTTGAGTTTTGATAAACAAATAGGCTAGTTAAAACAATATCCTGTACACACAAGAACATTTGGTTACCGAAACCAGGCTACAACCTTAAATATTTTCCTGCATGGGCTCCTGAAGTAAGTGGGTGAAAATCAGTTCACATGACAAAGAACCTTAACTTTGCTGAACTTTGGCTGGTAATAGCCAAGTCAAGTGCATTTTACTTATACAGCCCAATATCACAAATCATAAATTTGCCTCAAAAGGATCCTCAGAAAATGGAAAGTGGAAGAAACCTCATTAAGAGCCACAGAGGGGTGGACAGACAGGCAATAGATCTCATGAGTACAGCAGACCAACATATTAAAAACAGAGCATTGAAAATTAGAAGAAATTTCAATACAGCATATACTGTATACGAAGAAAATGGATCTGGTAGGACCTGTTACTACAGTATTTTGCAAGGACACCATCACTGCATCCTGGGCTGAATAAGATAGTTATTACTTTAAAGAAATACAAACAAGCCAGACTACGATTTTTCACCCAATACCAGAATAACAATTGGTTCAACCAGACCTTTCCTCCAGCGCTGGCACAGCA
>NW_028174969.1:0-21481 GCF_965226575.1 Pagrus pagrus
ATGGCGGCTCTTTTGAAAACGCTCTCTTATATTACAAAAACAGTACATACAATAACTTGTAGGGCGGCTTATAGAACCATGTATAAACAAGGCTGCAGCAGTCGTAGCATGGCTAATGTCAGCCACGTCAGCCTCACCCTCCTGTTTCTATGGCAGAGGGTACTGTAGGTCAGAGTCTGTTGCTCATTCTCCTCATCCGACCACTTCCTTGCACCGGCAGACCTCGTCGTAGCAATGTCGCCGTGTTCCCAAATCTAAGCAATTACTTCAAAGAAATGATGGCTAAAGACACAAGTTGTAAGCCAGAAATATCCTCTTACAAAGGTAAGACACTGGGCAGGTCATGCACTCTGTCTTGTTTTGCCTGAGCTGCTTCAATTAAATCCCTCCGAGCTATCACGAGTCCACCGTCTCTTCTTTGCTCTGACTTTTGCGGTGAGAGAGGAAACCATATTTCTAGTTTCACTGATTCCCTTCTATCCCATTCCAAAGGACACCACTTCATCTGCTCTTCTCTGCCTACAGTACTTTGGCTCATTTCGTGTAATACTTTTATCCCGGCGTCAACATTACACAGAGCTCACCTACGTATTCCCTGAACCACTGATACACTCTCCCAAATCCATCAGATATAGTCTCTGTCCCTGTAAATCCATTCTCGAGCTAGACTCTATGTAAATCCCGCTCTTCCTTTTTTTCTTTCCTATAATCCTCAGCTCTCTATCTCGGTTACTTTCTGTGTCTCTTCCCATGCCACTTTCTTTCTTTCTTCCTTTCTTTTTTTTCCGCGCACACCCTCACTTCCTCAGTGTGTCCTTCTCATTCTAAAAAGCCCGCCTTCAGACCAACACCTACTCGAGGACAATATGTAAACAAGTATAAGTGATCTGGCATCCCTCTTCAATATGTTCCCACTTCTTCGCCCTCCTCTCTCTCTTTAATGCTGCTTGTCTAATTAAAAGGCATACAAAACATTACATTACGACTCTGGGACTTGAAGCTCATCTCCTCGCAGATCTACAGTAAAAGGGTCAATTATATGACGCACTGTGCCGAGAAGAATTAAACCCACCATTAGCTGCTTCGCGCCATCTGCGTTATTGCAGGGTGCACACTCAGCGTAGTGTCATAAATTTCAGACAGATTTTTCTTAGGCTGGCATGCATTGGTGGGTTTGCTCCTCACGCAGTAAAGCATAATTATTGTCAAGGAGGTGTTAATCTAATTCACTGACAAGATGACAGACTAACTAACTACTCGAAATCCTGGGAATCACAGCTGCTGGGACGGCGGGATGTGTGCTTGTGGTTTTTTTGCTCCCAGCTTTTAAAATGACACGCGAACGACCGAAGCCTCCTCTGCCATCTCGAGAAACCAGGCCATTACTCTGCTTATTGATATTCCATAAGAGTTCACATTCTGAGGCTTCTCCTCTCTTGCATCCCGGTTCTTTGCACTGATGTGACGATCTTTACTTGCAACAACAACAAAAAAAAAAAGCAACACAACAAAGGGCAACACAAGTCAACACAGCGCAAGAGCTCCACAAAGGAGCAGTCCGAGGGAAAGAGGTCGATCAGCCATTCTGCGTTTTGCGTTTGTTCTCGACGCGGCAGACTTTCCTGTGGAGTCTGTGGCGGCTGAATACGAAGAAGAGAGCAAGGCTGTGACGTGGAGAAGGCACACAGGTCTCAATCACCTCCCCAGAGACACCAGGTGCCTCAGTGAACGAGGGAAGAAACGGAGACTTGGACTTTATTCATTGATACCGCCCACCGAGGTAAAGAGTTTCAAATGGGTGGAATTACAGGATCAATAGTGTGATTAGCAGAGGCCTTGTAGCTATAGCGTGTTGCTGGCAATCCATTGCATCAAGCTAAACCCAGGGGACAGCGGGGCTGTTGCTCCTTCCAAGTAAGGAGGAGGAGCAGTGCGTGAGAAAGAGGCTGAAACAAAAGCCAAACGAAGGCATTGAAAGCTTGAATATTGAATAAGTATTCATTCTCTCAGGGATCTGTCAGTTTTGTTCTACCTTTCTGTCTTTAAAGCAAAGGCAGAAAGCTGTTTTCAGAATCAAATCAATATAACTGTCATAAAGTATATATATATATATAGGTATATTAAGACCTTTTAGTGTATCACTGTTGATTCAAGCATCACTTAGCACACCGCTACTGTGCTGTCATACAACCCACTGATAATGTCAGTCACAGCTCAGCATATAGCTTTCTGAGGAACTTGGCCATTAGTTATATAAGTTATATAAAAAGTTATATAAGTTATATAAAAAAATTAAGAAATAAAGAAAAAGTTTCTGGATTGGTTAATACCCACCCGTGTACTTTTATCATTACAGGAGATAGAACACAACTTGTCATGTTGCACCTGCACTGGATGGCGGTGCCAGGAAAGTCCTTCAGAACGGAGCCAGCACACTTGAAGCAATATTATTTAAGTCATTTTAGCATGAAAGTGAATAAAATGGATGAGGAATCCAAACATGGTGGCCCATTCACTTCAATGAAAGCTACTCACCTGTAGCATATTGAATACAGCCTTGGCTTGCCTTCTACGTGGGTGCCAACAATGCAAGCTCATTCATGGCTTGGATTGTTGTTTGTCTAAGTGGCACTAATACCTTGACCTATGGCTTTTGGTTGGTTAGAGTCAAACTGAATTTAAATTGTATGTTTTATATATATAGCTGTCCTTGTTACAAATGAGGACAGATGTCTTTTTACTGCAAGTTGGCAGGCTGAATAAGAATGAATGAATGAATGAATGAATGCAGGCGAGATGCTATAGTTCCTCAACTAAAGCACATTAAACAGCTCAAGAGCTCACCTGCAAATGCCCAGTTGGTCAGGTAAGATGTCGAGTGGTCCTAAACAAATCGTCCGTAGGCTTCTTTGTAACTGACTGGATAGTCAAACACTCTCAGAGGCAAAGGGAGTGAGTCAGGTGAAGATATTATAGAGCGACAAATTCAAAGTAGAGAGGACGTCAGGGTTGATGGATGGCTCAACAAAACATTGGACTAACTCATATTGGATTATGGAGATTCCATCAATTTCAAGGATTATTAATGTAACCATGACAACAAATTAGTAATTCTTACCAAAACCATGTTTCCCTGAACCCAACCAAGTTGTTTTTGTGCCTAGACCTGACCGACCTTAACCTGATTTGTAACATTTTTGAAGGCATTATAAATGCTTCAATGCGTCGTTCCAGAGAACAAATAATATTTTGTTGATAAATTTGGAGGTCTTTTTAAAGTCCTCAGGTGTGGTGGTTCTTAACGACTATTAACACTTGTGATTTCTAATATAATGGGATAACATATTGTACAGACTTGCTCTTTTTGAGCATAAACTTCTTTCCCATGGTTTTCAATGCCACTGCTAACAAAGAACTTTGTCTCTCTGTTCTCAGCCGGCTGGCTTTTAGATAACTAACAATGACGAATAGGTTCTTCATCACGTTTACATTATTTTTCACACAAAAATTAAAAAGGGATGACCAAATGTAATTTCATTTGGATTTTTTTTTTTTTAAGTTAAGTAAACAGAGCCTTTCCTGAATTTGTGTCATGCTTCAGTTATGTGCCCCAATGGATGTGTATGACAGGAAAAAGTCAATTTTTGTTGTAAAGCTACTGTATGGATTCTCAGCAGCTCAGTTTTTGTCTTTCTGACAAGATTTTGTATACAAAAGTAAACATTAACTTTAGTTCCCAGCACAATGACTTGACGGTATAACATAACTTGGATGGACATCAGCACTGAGTCACTACGGTTGGAACATTGCTATTTTTCTGCCGTATGTAATTGGAGCTATTATGTGCATTCCCTGAGCTCTTTTGTCACATAGCCAATGCTAGTATATACTGCATGTTCCCAATGTCAATACCGTAATTACTGTTATTAGCAGCAATTTGAACATTGAACTCACCCCATATAGCATTTTGTACCTGCAAAATAATTGCACTTAAGAGTTCGAAATTTTTTTTTATTTATTTTTTTGCACTGCAACATATATTTGAGTAGATGCCTGTACCCGCACCCGTCTCAGTTTAATTTAATTTTTTCACGCTGATCCTGATTTTGAAGTAGCTGCCTACATGAGCTGTGGGCACTTCCAACATTTATCAAATTCCCAAAATTTGGCGCATATCTTTTTGAGCTAAGCACAAAATTAATTTGGCCTTGTAACCTCCAGTAATGGACTGCAAAGTGAGTGGTCCAGCTGGTTTTTGTTTTTTGGCTCCCAATACATGCCTAAATGTGACTGCCAAACAAAAAATCCCTAACAAATGGCTCACTAAAACACAAGTGCACGACATTACATAAAAAAAATCACCCTTGGGTACAAACACAGAGTGGTTTTCCCTCTCAGCAAATTTTGGGCCACCTTGGCCAGGCACATATTTAGGGAGGTGAAGCAGCGATGCTAACCTCCACTTAAAGTGGTACAGCAGCAGGCACTCCCTGCCCTCGCTGTCACCAGTTTCCCCTCAGTTCACTCTTCAGTCGAGTCTTTATGCATTTAGTGCTGCTGGCTCTGACGTACTGGCTGAATTTCATTACACCGTGCTATTACACGAGCAAGCTGCTGGGCTGGCCTCGGGATGAGAAGGCCAATCAATACAGTCAGTATCTGCCCCCTCTAATCTCTGTCGCCTGTGTCAGCCCTGCTATCTGTAATAGATCTTAAGGATTAGGAGGGGGGCCCTTCTTAAGACACTTCTTTCTACTGAGAACTGGCCAGCCAACAGGACCCATGGGGGCCCAGACCCAGTCATGCTGATCCAACGTGAGCCGCTTGGGGAGTGCCAGCAGCATGGTGAGAGCGAAACACTCTCAAAAAAAAAGAGGAGAAGCAGTGGCACGGCTAAAAACGAAGATAGAGGTGGGGAGAAATAGAAGCAGGGGTATGTCACAGGGGAGCGAGGTGAAGAAGGCGACAGAGCAGCTATGACATGGAGAGATTGATAGAGGCAAAGAAAAGGACATCAGAGTGGGAAAGGATGGTGGGTAAACAGAGAGAGCAAGGTGAGAGAGAGAAGGATGAAAAAGGACAGAGTGAGAGAGAGAGAGATGAGCAGAGAGGAGGATAAGCACCAGGCCAGGAAAGGCGAGAGCCCATGTAATTTCTCTAATCCTCCTGGCATTTATACTTTCACCAGACAGATAATGAAAATGAAAAATAAAATGGAAAACTTCCCCTCTCGGACTGGGCACAGGATTTTTCTTTTTTTCTTTTTTTTTTTTTTCTTAATCTGTTGCACTGCTCAACTTTCAATGCCTCAGTGGGTGTATGCTGAGTCAGTAGAATTGTCTATGTGTTATTACTTCATGTCATGGTAGATGAGACTCACAAGGGCCTTGTTTCCTCAACAGAAAAAGACCTAAGATGCAGTGCATTGGATGGATGGATGGATGGATGGGTGGGTGGACGGAGGGATGAATAGTTAGATAGATAGATAGATAGATAGATAGATAGATAGATAGATAGATAGATAGATAGATTTGTGCCAGCCCCAAAAATCCAGTATTAGTCTGGCTCCAGTAAAATGTCACTATATGATACTTAGACTATATGTGCAAATGTGAACCCATCAGTGCCAACATTTTATCCTGGCGACTGGGCTGCGGCCATTCTGCTGCCTAATGAGTACTTTTTGATACTTAAAGTACATTTTTATTATAACATTTCTGCACTTCAGTAAAATTAAGAATACGTTCCTTTTTCTCCTCACGAGGCATTTTTTTCAACCTACTGGTCAGGAAAAGATCTATTTCACATTTAGGTTATTACCAATACTAGATTATGAATATATTTGATACCTCAGAAACACATCAGTTGTTTTATTGGCAGTGTAGTTTACAATAGTCTCAGTAGATTTAGTAGACAAAACCCATCAAATGTTGCTCTTTTTTTTTTTGTCAACCTAACCTTACCTAAACCTTTTTTTTTTTTACTTCAAATAGGTAATTGTTTAGTCTAAAGCATACTGACTGTCCTTTTTTCTTCATTCTTAGAATTCCTAAAGAAATTGGGCCTTTGAATTTTAGCTCCATCTGCTTCATCCACCACCTGTCCAGTTCACTAAGATCTATTACCTCCTTTTATTCCTTTAAGGCCTCTTTCTTTGCCTATGTTCAAACCAGCTGCTCCTGCATGTAAATGTATAGCTTTGTTTGTGCATTTACTGTTTGTATTTTCAGTATTTTGAGTGGTATAAAAGAGCGCAGCCTGGAAAAGCTTTTATCTGCATATACGTAAGTGTGTTGGAGTTTTGTTTTCTGTACTATACTTTATGTATATTTGTGTTAAGGACGCCCCTAAAGATGGTTCATGTCTTATACGTAAATGTGGATTTTAAAATTGAGGTCACTTGTTGACAGTTTGCGTTTCTGCAAACCACAGATACATTTAAATGTGTACATGTCATAAGTACCATGATACCATAACATTACATGTATATGAAATGACTAATGTTGAGAGCTGGACGTGATGGTTGTGGTGTTGCAGTTAGGTTATAAGGTTGCCAAGCCAGTGGCCGCTGTGTTTCAACGTTTGTAAGGGTTAAATCGCTGATTATTTTTAAGGGGATGTCAGGACATTTTCCAGCTGCGTTTGTGGCAGAAAAACTGGGTATTTTAAACCTCTTTTCCTAAGCCTAACCAGGTGGGGGTTTTTTTTTAACCTCAAGAAAAGTAATTTTGCAACATAAACTAAATAAATGCGAAATGTAGTTGTTTTATTTACCCTGCAAGTATTTATTATATGGATTGTAGCAGTGTGTGTTCAGATTCTATCTCCCTCGCCCCCTCTCTCTCTCTCTCTCTCACACACACACACACACACACATGGGGATTGAACTGAAGTAATTGTGAGCAAGCTGTAGGGCAAGAGCCATGTCCAATTGTTTATAATGTGCATGGCGTGGGAAAGCAGCTTCGATACACTTGTAAATCAGGACAGACAGCGGTGAGCCAATTAGAGAGACGCCACTGTTCATAACCTACAATACATGTTAGTGTTGCTTGTGCTTGTCAGGGAGGACAAGACTGCATGGCAGGAAACCAGTGGCCCAGTCATTTTGATGTTATGAATAATGCTCCCAGTCATTATTTTGGTATTGTAGTTGACTTTTCAGCAGACATAGGCTGTCACAGCAGCAAGCTGTTTTCACAATTCTCTGAGATAATTACACAACAGAACACACTGAGGAGTTTTACACTCAGAATTGTTGTGAGGATTTAAGTGCAGTGGTCTGCTCCACCGAAGGATACAAAAGGGCTCTTCCCTCTTGAGTGAAAAATTAAGATGAGAGAAAATTGCCGTGCCTTCTAGGTGGTACACAAAGTACTTCACTCTCATCTGCAGCTCCTTCTGGACTCAAACAAAGCTGACCCCTATTCCTGAGCACATCACAATTAACCTGAAGTACAACTGGGCCAGAACAAAGTCATTTCAGTCATTTTCAGCCTTTTCTACAACTCTGATGATGCCACTGCCCCTAATTCGCCCCTAAAACACACGCGTTCCAGGACCTAGATTAATGCGTGAGCCGCAGGCGAGCAAATGTAATTGCAAAAAAGAAATGTACAAAAGTAAAAACGTGCTAATCACCACACCACAGCCCGGTTTTATGTCCAATTCCAAGAATATGTGTGCTCGAGAGGAAAGGGTTAAAAAATAAAAAGGTTGTAAAGAATTTATTCTTTTTATAATGGTGAGTGGAAGCCTTGAATTTTGTTTAGTACTTGAAAGTACTCCACATTTTTCTCCCCAGGATTTCATGTTTTCTTTAGCTTGTTTTGATTTAATTAATTTTCCCATTCAGTATTATCTAAATGAGCTACATGTGAAACAGCAAATGCATAAAGCATAATCTCTTAAATGCAGCCCAGGATATTCTCACCAGCTGTCACAGTCTTCCAGGTGACTTCTTTAAATTTCAGCAAGCCTGTGCGGGTCACCGTTAGCATACTTATAACAACCCCAGCAGCCCTCCAAGCATCTGTCAGCTAGTGTTTCACTTCCAACATGACCCTTTTACAAGAAACACTCCCTGTGTTACTGTGTGACTGTGCATATTTGTACTCTGTGTCGTGATTCGAATCGCAGAGCGCTGTGGTTGCAGGACAGTCTGGTCGTTTACCATCACCACAACTGGACCCACAGCTATTGCAAGTTAGAGCTCCTCTTTTGTTTGTGCTTAATGTTGGACGAACAAGTCATCATCGATCCTAACTTGCCTCTGATTGGCTTACCCCGATACACTTACTGTAAACCCCAACCAATGTCACTGTTCATGCCTCAACCTAACCAACCCAACCAACATGGCAACCCAATCAGCGTAATAAGTTCAAACTCCGTTTCTTGATATTGCAACCTTTGCAACATTTGTTTACGTTTCTATTTCTTACTTGTCAAACACTTTGCTCATGCTCTGCTTAGAAGCCACCTGTTTAAGGTTAGGAAAACATCATGGTTTGGCTTAAAGTACTTGTGTTAGTCACCACAATCACAGATGGAGATGGTCCAACCAAAACTGGTTGGAAATGTCTGCAAGTCTCCTTGAAAAAAGGAGACCAAATAAACAGCTAGAAATATCTCCAGGTGTCTTTACAAATATGTACTGGTGTGACTCAAGCTGCCGTTGGCCATTTGGCAGCCTTGTTGCATTGTAATAAGACTGTGCAGGAACATCCGATGACAGAGCGGGTGATGAAATAACTAATAGTAACATCTTGGCAGAATCAGTGATGTTAGCAAAGTAAGCTAACCGGCTAGCCAAACTTGCTTGCTAGATTATCATTTCGCGTCTGCAAACTTATGGCAAAACTTTGCAGATTTTCAAACAGCTGCGCAGCGTTACAATTGAGGTAGTGTATGCAAATAAACAATGTTTAACTCCCCTCCATGTTGCACCCAGAGCTCCTCGCTCATGTAAGTGTCATCTCCCCAAACAGTGGGATCTAAAGGCAGTTACAAAAATGAGATCAGACAGTCGCATTCGGCTGTGCTGATTAAAAAAGAATCAAGATTCTGCTCTCAAAGGTTTTCAGAAACATATTTAGGTGTGCTGTTTCAATACGAGAAAGTTTGACGAGGCCGCCACTTTTTCCTGATTGAAAACGGATAAGCCAAAGCCAAGCACCGGCGAACTCGAAGTACATCACCTCTCAGCCGGAGCATTTAGAGGTCCAGTGCATCCCGGTTGTTGGAGGTTTTCTAACCTTGGAGCGAAAGGGAATACAATAGCTCTTTTTGTCATTTTATCTGGTCATGTAGCACCAATTCTAAAAATATTTGTGTCTTTCTGCTGCATGGACAGCCCAGTTGAAAAGAAAATGACCGTCTTGCCAGCAGTGAAATATGACTTTAAAAGCACTATGGGGCCTCTGTCCCAAATGTTCAATGTTGTAAAGAGACAGATTGCCAACAGAACATCCACTCTGTGTAGGCTTGGCAAAAATGGGAACAAATGTCTTGTATAAAGGTCCACCATTGATGCTGTTAGTGTTGGCTTGGACAGTTTCTACAACATAGTTCATCATATTCAGTGCCAGCTGGAGAATAAATATGACACTGATATGACAGTTACTGTATTGTTTTCTAATTCCTCTCTCCTCTCGCCACTGGATATGAATTTAGCCTTTTGAACGGGTGAAGTTGTTTCAGGAAGTGAGAAGTATAATATTTTCATGAAATCATATTCACACAGTACCATCAGTCAAGAATTGTTTTCCTTCGCTCCACGGATGCAGAACTTATCTAGCAAAAAAAAGAAAGTAAGAAAAGAGAAAGTAAGAAAGGACAGAATGTAAACTGATGAATTCATTCATTCATTCGCTCTTCATGTGTCTGTGAATGTCACCTAAACATTATGAAACGGTGTCGCAGTGGTGATCAGTTGAGAGTGTGGTCTCTGTCAGGATGGGTGCGGTTCTGTCACTGAAAGGTCTGACAGAGGGCTTTTCAATGGCCTCGCTCCTGGATCCCGTTTTGCTGTCGCGGCACAAAGTAACTATCTGTGCCTTTACAGCTGTCCAAATTCATTCTCACTGCTCACATAGTGCTCATAGCCAAGAACATTTCCACTGACTTTGTCCGGGAAACAGAAAGAAAGACACCGTGGCAAAATCTTCAAAAAAAAAAAAAAGGTCTATGGTTGGAGTCCCAGGCTAGAACCATGGACTTCAAATAATGTACTGCTGTAGGCTTGTAAATATTAGCCACGCCATTCTGTCACTTTAAGGTATGAAAGTAAAGGGAGCACATGAACAAATTTATGGCCGCATTTGAGGCTTTGCTTCTGTGTAAATGTATTCAAATTGAAACAACCATTTATCATTTTATAACGGTGCTTTGACTCCACTCAAGGTCTTTCCTATTATAGACTTGCAGAAGTAATTGTACCTCACAACTGATTTTATGTTGCATCCTCTTCAACTTCTAAAGCTGATCCGAGGTGCCGGCATGATACATACTGTGCCGCGCATTACTCTCAAATGGAAAAATGTTAAGTGCGGATTTATCAGATCTCCTCGTATGCGGCCCCCTTTTCAAAGCGGGTCATCGCAACGTGCTTTAAAGAAATGAAATGAAACCAGGCTGTAAAAGTGACTGGGAAGATAATTTATAAAAACAAGGACATGTGTGCAAACCACTAAGAGTACGAAGTTATGGCACTGATTGAAGGTCAAAGAAAACAAGACACTGATCTGCTCCTCTGAGCCCTTGCAGATGGCTTGTACAAATCAGAGGGTATGTTTTCTCAAACCCCAGAGCCTGGCATGACGCCTGATGAGCATGACTTCCCGTACCGTCAACAGTAAACAACCATTACTTTTTACAAGATTGTATGCTATTAAAACACCGAATTAGTTTCAAGCATGGCGTGTTTTTTAAATCACCTGCACACCATCACATTAGCATTAGTCGGTTTCAACTGTAAAGCTTTTTGCTCATAAGCAGCTAAAGAGACATTTAACTGCAGGCATTCATTGTTTTTCCCACCTCAGTAACTTGAACGCACAGCAGGTGGGAATCAAGCCTCCGCCACTTTTGGTTATGAACAAATGCAGCATTAACTTTTGTGCTACAATTTCACCTTATTAAATTAGGGAAACTTACCCTAAAATTTGGTGCAGTCCACAGCCTAGCATTTGTCATAATAAGCCGAAAGAATGAGGAAGACACAAGAGTACAAACATTTCAATGAACCCAGCAAAGCATAAGAGTGTGAGCGAGACAGTGCCGTGTCCTCCCTGCTGGGAGAGGAGCAGTCAGGCAAGGTAAGGCTTACTGAACACTGACAGTAGTAATCATATCTGGATTTCTGGTCTCTCTAAGCGGTTATATTTCACATAAACTCCGCTGAAGACTGCTGTCAAAGTGGTAACATAGCCTGTTTTATATGCTCGGTAGGACTCAAAGCCTGCGTTTAGTTTTGAAAACACACTTTCAGGATCCTCATTTATTTTTTACCGAGATTGTGAAGTAGAAAGAAGTCGAGTCCATCTGAGGTAAGTATATAGTCGGTATAAAAAAATCATACTTGATACGGCAAAAAGAAAAGAACAAAACAAGGTGCACAAAATAGGTTACTTTTTTTATGAACAAAGGAAAGGAAAAGAAAAAGTCACTGAACACTTACCAATACTTGACAGTAATGTTAATCTGTGCAGCCTTGGTTTGTCAAAATCTGATTGTAGCACTGGGCCCTCATTTTTCAGCATTGTGTAGATTGAAGGTTTTAAATTCTGTCTGATATGAATACAATCCAGAATGTGCATAAGTACTAAAAAATGTGTATTTATCAAGGATGGGTTGAAGAGTCCCACGCTCTAAACCACTATGCTCATGCACCTTTAGGGTCATTTGCATTCAGATGGCGGCGTACAATCCCAAAGCGTCAGTATTACTATCATACTAACAGCAGCTGTAACCATGTATGGTAGCAAAACATCCCTTTTCCGATCTGTCTCAAACTTCACACTGGAACGTGCCAGTGGCCCAAAACCCCAGGGTGCACAGGACTTGGATGTGCACATGAATGGTTTTTTGTGTGTTTAGTTCCTCACTCCAACATAATTTCTATATCCTGGCACAAATCAAGCAATATCTGTTTTGGGCAGCGGTACCAAAGCCACTCACGCTCTCTGAAAGCGTGCTCCCTGCACATGTTTTCCTAAATCTTCCAGTAATGACACAAATAACTGTCAAGGATGTCTTTTCTGGATTTTGACACCAATTAGGCTGCGTGTCTGTTTCTAACTAAACAAAATTACTAACTGAGTCATTATTAATGAAAGAAAATACAGAACAATATAAGCTGTGCTTATATTTACACATTCCTAAATACAATATATTCCACTCTTTGTGCAGGAATGATTGTACCACCCATTACGCACAACCATAACCATAACATCAGTGCATATGCACTGCTGCTAAATGAGGGACATTTTTGGGTTGTTTTTTTTACAGCTCTGAATGCTGATTCCTATCATTTTAAAACATTTACTTTTGATAACCTTAGAAGTCCAGTTTGTAAGAAAGTTGATGTTTGAGTCTCATTCCCAACTCCTCAAATACCGGTGCTTTGGGTTGGCCGCCCTCCGAAAGTGTCAGTATCTGACGAGTTGGGAATGAGACTATAAACTTTCTTACAAATTGGGCCTTAATCTCAGGAATAGGTACAATCTGCTTTTGATGCCTAGTGGACATTTCAGACACAACATGAATCCCGCTTTGTACAATGCAGAGAAAAGCTGTCGTTGCATGGCGCAAGGTATTCAAAATAATGGGTTTTAAAATGCAGCTGAAAGACCGGACTGGGGCTGGAACTTAACTGTGCCACCTCCTGATGATGGTATAAGCATGTGGCACAGATTGAAATTAGCGAGCAGTATAACACCAGAGGTAAAGCTTCTTAACAAGGGACGGTTAGTGTGGTCGACCAATTCCACAAGGCGAATTAATGTGAAGACGAGTTTGAAAAACTCTACCAATTTCAACATTTGAAAGACATTTTGTACTTTTACTGTTATTTTTATTAGTATTATTTATTAGTATTATTTGTACCAGTGAAAGCAGAGCCTGTATTTGCAGCTTCTAGTATGAAATAGGTCATCTGAGGGCTTTCTGAGCTTTGTCAGTGCGCATTATTGCAGGAGGCCTCTCCGGCAGTAAAAACTGCAGTTCTGAACAGGAATGGATCAATGAGTTTAGTGGTGAACAAATCATACAAGACAAAAAGCTGAAAGGAGCCAGGGCAGAGGGTGTGCTGGTCTGAGAGAACACAAACACCCATTCAACTTCTCTGGCAGATTCAGCTGTGCTGGGCCGGTGCCAGGGGGATGTGCATCTTTGCCTAATGTTTTCCCTCGACGGAGCAGAAACATAGTTTGTTTTAGGCCTGTCATGGCCTGTTGGGGCTTTGCTCGATGGTGAGATGCCCTAATACATATTGATAATCATACACTGATGGTAATGGTAATAAACCACCTTTGTCACAGCGCTCAGGCATGGGAGAGTAGAATGGATTAGCCCGTGTATTATTTTCCCTTTCTTGGCCATATTTCACTGCTGCTCTGTAAAACACCCAAGCCAAACTCATTCCATATTCTGCAAAGCACATATGGTGTTGTATTAAAAATTTTGAGGTAAATCCAGAGTTATGAAGCAGCAGGAGCAGCACTTGGAGGCCCAATGCAGCAAAACAACTTAATGTCAGTCACTAATCTAGTTGCAGGTGTTCAGAAGAGCAGAGCTCAATTAAAACCAAATTGGCTTTCACACAGTTATTCAAATTAGTTTAGAATCAAACGCTCGCAAACTAAATATGCTTACCTGTGCAGAATCGCCCTCCTTCCCTTCAGCCCCCCCGTCTCTGCTCCCACACCAAGACACTGTCAGGATGGGAGGAGCTGAAATAAAAATGAATTTACATTTAAATCAGCCTGGAAGCGGAACAAAAATGTGATCAGGGTCCGTGCTTTCCCCACAGCCTTAATCAAAGTTTTGATGTGATGACACACGCCCCGTGAGAAGTTGCCTGGCTCAAGAGAGGGGCCGAGGTAATAAGTTATTAATGTGCTGCCCATACCGCAATTAAGCACCAATTAAAACCACAGGTTGTGAGTCTGACACATTACCAGACACTCTGAAACCTCTCGCCGGCTCCTTCGCTCAGTCCTAACTCACTCTCACGTCCGGGCAGAAGATTGAAGTGTAGCTGAGTGAGAAACTATTAAACGAGCGTATAAAGAGAAGATAAATTATTTTTCTTTTAATAGAAAAGTTTCTGGCTGGAATGAACCACAATTATTCCTTTACTTTTTTGGTTATATGTTGTGTGTATATCTCCTGATCCAGGCAGTACATTAAATGACCATGTGTGGGTATGAAATAGTTCTGATTTGCAAATTGCATATGATTTTTCTTGAGTTGTAAATATGTAAGATTGGAAACAGAGTCTTCATTACGGTTAGATATTCCTAAGAAGAGAATCATCAGTCTTATCCTGTGGTTGACACTGGAAACTGCTGAGTAAGCCTCTGCATCTCAACACCCAGCAGCTGCTTTCCAAATCTTAATTGCAAGATTCATGTTTTCTCTCTCAAACTTATTGAAGAAATTAAGCCTGCTGCGGTGGGTGGGTTGAATTAATCACATTACTTACTTGCATCGAGATTTGCCGTACCGGATGCGTTGCTGGTGTCAAGACAATCTGAATTTGAATGAGTTATTGTCTAAAAAAAAAAAACGCCAATCAGTAAAATACAGAATCTTTACCACAAAAGTGTGTAACTGTAAATGTCAATGAGAACATTTCAACTGAAAAAAATGCTCTTGCTCAGCCGTCTGTCACCCCGAGTGCAGCTGAGGACGACAAAGCAAAAAGTTTGACAACGTAAGGCTGAGTCTGACAACCCGTATCAACTAAAACATGTCAGGATCACTTTTATTCTTGCTGGTTTTTTAGTTCCTCCTCAATTTTTTAACAGCTATTCACGTTTTTATAGCCCTTTCACTATTCAGTTTTTCCTGTCTGTCTGTGTATCTGTCTCCTGATCACATTCACTGATCCAGTGGCGAGGGGGATCAGTCAATCTTCTCCATTCACTCCATATCAAATAGGGCCTATTCTGCCTCCAGATCATCCCTCTCTGTCTTCTTCCCTATATCAGCAGAGTTTCTGCTGGACTGAAAGCAGATCAGTCAATCAGTCCACTACAGCCCTCTCTCCCATCCAATTGGACTATTTCTCTCTCCACCTTATCTCTGCCTCTCTCTTGTTCTGTCTATGTGAATGTGTGTGTGTGTGTCTTTCCATCTCTTTGTGTGGCTTTCTCGGCCTCTCCGGTCCAGGAGATGAGGATCAGTCAAATCCAGTGGGAGGTGACCAGCATGTTAACAGAGTCAAGGCATCCATGGGAATCGTGGCCGGGGCTGGATTGCCAGTTGAGGCTAAGTGAGCCTGCTGCTGACAACCAGAGGGAGAAAAGGCCCGGTGAGCTGCTCAGTCAGAAACTCACACCTGAGGTTGCTGTCAAATATGAAGGAAATTAGGGCCAGTGGAGCAGTCGAGGCTAAAGAGACGTAGGGTGACACCTAATGAAAGTGTGATGGCTGTCTTTTTGGTGACAGAAAACGTATACTGTATAGAAAGATGGGACAATGCACTTCACTTCCTCCCACTGTGCAAATTATTCTGTATACGTGCACTGCCATATTGCGCTGCTAACGTTATTTTAGAGCCAGGTCTGCACAGTATAGTGAACTGGTGGTGGAGCTGTGATATTAAATTCCCACCCGTACACCCACCCAGCTCAATCGCGAGCATGGCTCAGCTGTCAATCATGATGTCACACATCCTTTTCATTGGATTCATTGCAATTAATTAAAGGTTTTTTATGTAGAAATTCTGCATTGAAATGTCTAAAAAGACTATACCTTTGTTATATTGTTGAGTTGTGTAATTCTGACAATGTTCAAACCCAGAGAAAGTCACAAATTTACCTAAAGTAAGGGTGCATTTAATTAGGTCACCGACACTATGAGAATGCTTAACTTAAATAAAACTGTGTGTGAAGATGTGTAACAGAGTCACATCAGATAGATTTTCATCTGCAGTGATGGTTGTTAAATGGCATATTAACCACCAGCAAAGGAAAGTGGACTGCAGGATCATTTGTGTTTATTTGCCTTACTTACAGTATGCAGTGTTTATTCACCGCAAACAGCCAGATTAGCCTTGAGCTAATGTTAGCCAGCAACTCTGTGTTTACATTCAGTTTAACTCTCACTATTTGACACTCACCGGAGTCTGCGATTGTGAGAACAAAGAACAGACTGGAAGATACAAGCTTATATTTATTATTATTATTATATTATAATAATGTAAACAACTTCTCACTGATTAATTAACCTACAGACACAGGTAACCATAAACACAGCGTCTTGAAGGTGGATACTTTAAGCTAATCTTTTGGTGACTTTGCTTTGGCTCTTTTGCAAAAAGAGCAAGGTTGTCCTGTATTCCATCTATGACACTGCACTACACACACGTTCTGCCTTCCGTGTGCTACGTAGGAACCTTGGACCTCAACCAGCTTTACTGATGAAATGCCTCCAAGGGAACATTAATGAGCAATTTTCTGATAATACAAACCCATTACCCTGGCGGCCAACATAATACCAGCAGTTCACTGAGTAAATATAGACCTTGTTGCATTTTCTCAGGGGTAGAGTAACACTGAGCCTCTTTCTCCGGCTACATTTTAACTGCAACGAGTTGAAGGTAATACCATCAAAACCAGCTCACAAATAAAGACAGCGTAAACAAACATTTCTCATAAAGATTATATTGTAAATGAAATGCGAGCGAAGGGGTCGTGTCCTCTTATATTAACAGGAATTGCATATTGCCACGACAACGGTAAGGATGGCATATTCAAAAGATTGAACTGAAACCTGTTTTCAAAAGGTTGCGCTTTCAGGCCCACAAAAGGTGGTCGATCGCATGGCTCATGGACAAAACGCAACAAAAGTTTTCCTTCTTATGCAAAAAATGTTGTGTAAACAGCCCTTGAGATTAGTTTCTGTACGGTCTGTCAGCCTCCTCTGAAACTACAAAAATACCTTTTTAACAGCAACACATAGTGGCATATCTTCCCAGTCCCAATATACAGATTGTCATTTTAACTTGTAAAGTAAGGATACTCAAATTTAAGTCTCAGATATCCATTTAACAAATTGCCGGATGTTCATGTCTCTAGGAACGGTGGATATTTAAGCTATAACAACTTCTTAACTGTGTACACAATAAGGATTTTTTTTATTTATGGGTGAAATGACACCATTGTTGTTTAACCCTAAAGCAGGAAAGCTGGACTGGGACTATGATTTGTGCATTTGCTATAGTATGACTTTCTCATTGTCTGCTCCTGCCGTGTCACTGATTTAGCTGGTAGAGTCACATATTTGTGTTTATATCACCGAACTGTGTTACTTACCGACGTTATTACTGCAAACTGCCTTGAACAAAAGTAGCTGCTCTGTCGTCTCTGTTGTTGCTCTAACGTGAGGAAAAACTGCAGATGGCACCTTTAAAGCGAATTCTCTTTTGAAGGTAGTTTATCTTTTACATCCCCTGCAGCTATTCGTCTTCACAGGTCGCTGCTTGCCGTGTCAGCTCCTCCTTATTTCAACAATGCTTTTTCCACCCACACAGTCTTATCAGTTCTGCTAGAGACAGTAATCAAACCACATATTGTACAGTGTGTGTGTGAGGAGGGTGCAACCTGGTAGTTTTTATTGCGGGACCGGACTAGCTGAAACTCTGACAATAACATACTTTAAGGCCACCTGACATGATAGATGAGACGGTCCACACTGTAGGATATTACCATTTTCCTGCAGTGCCTCCCTTCCTGCAGCTCTCTCTCAGCCAGGTGCTTGAATCCTATAAATACTGAAAGAGTGGCACCCTTTTAAAGTTTGCTCAGTTTTAACACTTGTCTTGACAGCGCATTTTTGTTGTTGCTTTTTTTCTTTTTTCCCCTCTTGCAGACAGCACAGTTTGCATTGGAGCTGCCTTTGTGACAGGGACACATTCATCATGTAATAAAGTGATGCAAGCTGTTACAAAATGCCGAAATGAAACTCAGCTACTCTGAGATCTGTTGAGTAGTGAAGAGAAATTGTAGCTATTTCAGGGTTGTTTGTTTGGCTTTACTGCCAATGATGCCCTGTTAGAGACACACGTGATAAACTCTTACTGGTACCAGTACGGTGTGTGTGTGTGTGTGTGTGTGTGTGTGTGTGTGTGTGTGTGTGTGTGTGTGTGTGTGTGTGTGTGAGAGAGAGAGAGAGAGAGAGAGAGAGAGAGAGAGAGAGAGAGAGAGAGAGAGAGAGAGAGAGAGAGAGAGAAAGGGTCAGAGAGAGAATTTACATTTTGTTGTAATGGTGAGAAAAGGATTTTCTTTTAACAGCCACTGTAGAAATGATTTATTAGTATTGATTATTCCCTTTTACTGGGTTTATGTGCATGTGTCTACATTAGCTTTTCTACATATGCACGTCTCGTGGCAGCATTACAAGTTTACACGCTAATCATTTCTGCAAAGCTTAATGCTCTCAGCCTGATGAAGGCCCCTATAAAACATACAAACAACCTACAGAAAGCACTGCTCTCCCTGATTGTTTTTCTTCCACTATGGCGTAAAATTAAGACACAAACGTGCTCACAGATTCATGTATGTTTTATTCCATTTGAATAAGCTGCAAGCATCATAACTATCAAGTCATTCCTCCACATTTCCTCTTGCAGTGTTTTACTGCCACCTATTGTTGAAGTACAGGACAGCTGGGACATACAGATACTTAAAGAGTCTTGAACATGTGAAGGTTAGAGTTAACATTTAAAAAAACAAAACAAAGCATTAACATAAAACAAAACCACTATCCACCATGGGATCATCAGCAAACATTAAAACTTCCATAATTACAATTACATACAGTTTGCCATCAATTCGAGACAAAAATGAAATAAGTGGGTATTTGTTGAAATAAAAGTGACACACGTTGTTAATACTATTGAAGTCTAGTAACTTCATTAAAGGTATCAAAAGTAATTTGCATGCAAGAAAATTATGGTCACAAGCAGACTGATCTGCTCAATCCATCTCTTGATTAACTCGATTGCCGCTTCACTTGAAATGAAATAGACAGCAGCATTGTCTCATTTAATTACACTACTAACAGTCCTGTAACTTCCCCCTCTTAGTCCAGCATGGATTAAAAGTGGTCATTACAGATAGGTCAACCTGTTGCCACTCAGCTTCTGCAACCAACAGTTGAGACTGACAAGGCAATGACAGGCTTTCTATCAGATGGCTTTCAGAGGTCAAGTTGATCAAAGTTGAGAAGGTTGTTGGCTTCAGACCAAGCAGCGTGCTGTGACCCATCCATCTCAGAGGCAACTTTGTTGCCACTTGCCAGTGTGTGACTGGCCCCACCGATAGTAGCTTTACAATCAGGACAGCGTCGACTCTCCACAGCTCCTCCACATTCTGTTATAAGGTAGACGTGGCCATTGGGACATTTGTACCAGTGTCCGGGTTTCATTTTCATAGCCGAGACGATCATCTCCCTCTCCTGCTCAGTGATCCCCAAGCCTGTGGGTGGAAGCTTTCTGTCTAGTTCCTTCATGGCGTCTTTCACTCTGTCTTGATCTCGCTCAGTGAACTGGCCAGACTTTTCCAAAACCTGTCTAATCTTTTGCACCTCGGACTGAATGTTGGTGCTTTGTCCTCTCTTGTAGGCCATATCGCAACGGATGTTGATTTCTGTCAGGAAGGTGATTCTCTGTAGCTCTCTCTGCAAATCATGAACCTGTTGGTCTGTGAATTTTACGTAGCTGCGGCTGAGCCAGCGCACAAACTGACTGAGGTACTTTTCCAATGTGAAGCTCTCGCTGAGTAGCATGTTTTCCTTTTGGATCTTCTCTAGCTTTGCAACTCTTACTAGGAAGTTCATCTTGTTTTCCAAGACCCACAGATCATTTGCTGTGAGGTAACTTCTTTCCAGTTGGGACTTAATACTCATAAATGTAAATTGCTCACCCATTCCATAGGTGACAAGGTTGCCTACCCACTGCTTTTGGAGGGTCTTCCTTTGCTTTTCAATCTCTGCCTGATCTCCATTTATCTTCATCTTTACCATCTCTATCTGAGCCAGACTGCTGTTGATGTAAGATCCATAGCGTAGATTTTTGCGGATTGCAGTTCGACACTTCGGACATTGCTTCAGTTTTATGGCCACCTCCTCCCCTTCATTTGGCTGCTGGTTGTCATCCATTCCCATGTACGTATCCATGGCTGTGTGTTCAATGATGTGTCCACAGTCCTCTAGCTGAATGAAGTGAGCCTCAGGGTCGTCTTCAGTCCCAAAGAAAATCTCTGTCACCTCATCGTGATTGCAGATGCGACACTTGCTTGGACATTTGTCTCCACACAGACCTATACACGGGTGGCCGCAATCCAAGGTCTTGGCACAGGGCTGGGTGCAAGGTGGACGATCGCATGGCTCATAGCAAAGCTTACTGCAGCTTTGGTGAGCGCACTGCCAGGCGCAGGGCTCAATGCACGGAGCACACGGCTGTCCACATGGATTCATACACTTGCTGTGAATACAGCAGTTCTCACATGGTCTCTTACACGGGGGGCAATTGCTGGTGCAAGGCTGACCGCACTTGTGAGAACAGATCAGGAGACGCTCACACTGTTGAATGCATGGGAAGTGGAACCGTCCCTGACAACACTTGCCACAGGTACCACGACACGCGTGGCCACATAGTAGCTGATGCTCACAGGGGGCCCTACATTCAACCTCCTCCGTGTGTGCCTTGTAGAAGCAACGATCTTTCTGGCTGTGGCCGCACAATAGCTGTAAGGTGACCTTCACCTTGCACTTCAAAGTGCATGGTTCCCCACACAATGAATCACATGGATGTCCACAGCTAAGCATCTTCTGGCAAGGTTCCTTGCATTTGAATGTTGCTGGGTCCTGGTGGCACGGAACCATCTGTGTGTGTTCACACTGGGGTATGAGCTTCTCAACGTTCACTGGACATTCCTTTGGACATTTTATGGAGCAGACAAGTGTGCACTTGTGTCCCTGTTCACATAAAGGCTTCTCGCACCTCTTCATACACTTGTACTTCTTGTGCTCAGGGTCGTAAGGGTGGCAGACACGTGCGCAAACATGGCCACAATCCAAACGGAAGTCGCAAGGCTCGGTGCAGCCGCCCTCTGGGGCTTGTTTAAAATCCTCAGCACAGTAGACTTTTACCTGTCGATCTGGATGTTTCTGACAGCTCAGGGTCAGAGCCTTCCCAACCTGGTCCTTCTCCCTCAAGGTGTGGAAGATGTTGCTCCACAGTTGGACTTTTCCC
>NW_028174968.1:0-21223 GCF_965226575.1 Pagrus pagrus
TGGCACTGTCTCCTAATATTAGCCATCCGGTCGGTTGGTTTGGAGCTCTCTGTATAAAGCACTCTCTCTCAGGATACGTTCATCATGAACAGACCCAGGCCACTTCACGACAGTGTGTGATGATGAGGTCTGCGTCGCCTACAAGTTGGATGTTGATGCTGCTGTGCTTGGTCTGGGCAATCTGGTCATCCTTTGGAAGTGAAACAAACTGATTGACCAGGCTGGCCAATGCAATTGACACAGCTTTCACTACATCACTCACAGTTGATTGGTCCACGCCTATATTGTCACCAACAACTTGGTAGAAAGTCCCAGATGCATAGAAGCGCAGACCAATGAGGAGCTGTTCCTCTACAGACAGCCTGTGACTCGTTCGGGTTCTCTGTTGAACATTTGGCCTGACAAGGTCTGCAATGAACTTAATATCAGCGTTCCCAAAGCGAAAGCGAGCATACAGTTCTTCAGTGGTGTATTGCTCCAGTGGTTTTGCACGCACCACCCACTCATTAGCTGACGTGCTTTGGCTTGTGTTCAATTAAATCAATCATGCCCAAGGCCTGTAAATACTATGTTCACTACAACAGATGAGGTGGAACCATGGACTCAAAAGGACCTAATTTCACTGTTGCAGAAACCCATGCACTGCTGGAGGGTGTTAAGTGCCATTATGCCTCAATAGTAGGAAGCTTTGTTGCGGGTGGAATGGTGACTAACAAAAGGAAGAAAGACATTTGGGTTGAAATCACCCAGAATGTGAATGAGATGAGGGGTCATAAAAGAAATTATGAATGGAAGTGGATGTTTATGTTATTTTTGTGTTTTGTCTCAAAATAAGAAACACTTACAGTGACCCCATGTTGGCTCTTCTACCTGTTGTTCTTTACATAGCTGGTAGCCCACATTGTGATATGCTGTCCCATTTAGAGCACTGGTAATCCGGATTTGGTAATCTTGAAAACTGTGTATCCGGATCAGGGTGATCCAGTCCAATGTAGGGATGGGCATTTCAAGCAGAACTACTATTCGATAATCACAGGGAACTAATCGATTATTTTTCGACTAATCGGCTCCATGCCTGCTTGTTTCTTCTTCTACGGTGGCATCTAACATCAGCCCATCACACAGCGTATCAAATGCTATACTGCCCCCATGCGGAAGGCGCCAGTAAAACAAAGGAATATTTTTTTCAGACATGATTTACTAATCGATTATTTATGATTTAAGACTATTCGAATAATCAAAAATCATTGCCCATCCCTAGTCCAGTGTTGCTTTGAAAAACCGGCATAAAAGTAAGACGCCTTACCTGATCCTGAATAGCAAAAAATGGGATTTCCAAATCCGGATCATTTTGATCCAGATTAAATGTTTTGAACAACTGGCCCCTGAAGTTGACATACTAATCAGCTAGACCCGGCCTGTCCTGTCCTGACGGTGTGAACATCAATCCTCTGGTCCTGAACTGCTAACTAACTACGGGCTGTTTACTACGAATTTGATAGGTGACCGATTCTTAGACATTGCACCTTTTTTAATGGGTCATAAGGGAAATGAGACAAAACAATAATAAAGAAGTCCGACAGCAGGGTTTGAGTTATATTTAAGCCAATGTTAGGCCATTTTTATGGTCATACTGGGCAGATATATGAATACCTTTACCACCATTCAGTGCTTCCCAGCAATAATGATATGACCTTGACCCATAGACTGGGATCTTGAAGCACCAAGGGAGCGTTGGTGCTCTTTATTATCGTACTATCACTTCTTTAGGTGCTAGCTATTTAGCATGCTTTAGTACTTGGGTCGATGTCTCTGCAACACAATATGTTGACTTAAGTCCAAACAGTTTGTTTCTTGGCATTCTTATAATTTCAGCTATATTTGTAATGTTTTACTGACCTTTAAGGCCTACAGCAACCACGAGAAAAAACAAGACACTCGAAGAAACTGAATTCACTGGTTTTTAATAGTTGTCAAGACATGTTTCAAGCCTGTACAGACCACCGCAAAATATCACTCATGTACATACAGGAAGAAGCACTTTACTTTTCAGCTCCATATGTACTTTGTAGTTGAGTCCAAACCAGGCTGCTTTTTTAAAAAAATTTTTTACTGCTCTGGGCTAGGATCAGATCATTAGCCCGAGCGAAGCCCTATCTGCCAGTAGATAAGGCGGCCTTGAAAATGCCCACAGTTCCACTGCACGTCAGAAAAGCCAGTCTATAGAAAATAAAGACAATGTGCTTTTTTAAATTGAATGGTTGGATAACACATGGATTTTAAAAAAGCACGCTTTATTGCATCTGCTTGGCAATCGGAATGGCCTCTCTGCTCATGAGATAGTCAGTGAAGCAGGTTGGCATGTAGGACAGCGGCAGCCAGAAGAGCTTGGCGTCCCAGCCTGGTGAGTAGCGGGTGCGCGGCCGGACGGCGGCTACAGCGTGCTCCATGCAGTTGACCACCTTCATCAGATCTCCATCACTTATCTTGGCAACTTTGTCTGATATCATCACTTCCACTGGGAGAGGAGAAAGGAGCGGAGTAAATACATTTGTGAATCGAAACACGAATGACAGAAAAGATGAGGCAAACTTACCCTTCTTCAGAAATTCTGTTCCATAGTCATCTTTGACCTCCTGGGGCAGTCTGTCCCACAGCGTGTGGACGTTTCTGGTCAGGATAGCAGCGTCAGTCACGTTTGTTTTGAAGAAGCCTGGCTCAATGCAGAGGACTTTGACGCCAAAAGGTGCCATGTTTAACCTAAACCAAAGATTTAATTCATTAATATTATTGTTTATCTGTATAATCAGTACTTGTGAGCAAAGTAAGAAATCTCTCTGTTGACATTCTGACAAATAATTGACTGTCTGAGTTAATGTTTCACCTGAGACTGTCATTGAAAGCCTCCACACCGTACTTGGAGACACAGTACGGGCCTCCTGTAACACTGATCCTCCCAAACACACTGGCTACATTGACCACCCTCCCCTTGGCCTTCTTGATAAGCTGCAGGACGCTTAGGGTCACTGCGATCACCCCGTTCAGGTTCACGTCCAGCATGTTTTTGTAGTCGTCGATGGTCAGCCAATCACAAGCAGCACTGGGGACGGACACGCCTGCATTGTTCACTACAGCCCACAAACCTAGAGGAATCACACAGAGGACGTCTGGTCAATAAAGCTGTTTTTAACACTTGTGATCTAAATGTTAAAACTTCAAAACCAGCAGACACAGTCTACTGAAGAGATGAGTCTGCAGGAGAGAGAATTCAAAGTGTGCCAACAAGGTTTCAGGTGAGGGTAGTGGGTTGGGTGATGACTGGCATCACCTCCACCTCTCGCTGAAGAACAGAAAACCTGTGTTGCCTGCTTTTTCAGACTTGTTTTAGCCATCTGCTTTTGTTTTTTTCTCACTGCAATGCATTACTACAGCAAGTTGTTGCACTACGCTAATCTCCATTTTGTTTATGTCTGCTTCCCCAGAGCCATGAAGCCACACCACGGCTGCTGCACAGAGCGCTGTTCGCTGTTTATTCAAGATTTATTAATGTTGAATGTGTCATGTGTCCAAATTGCATAAAACTTGACACTGCACTTTCTTGGGTCCTCAGTCACAAACTTGGCAAGTGCAAAGTAGATCGGATGAACGGTTCTCGAGATATGCGAGTAACAGACAGACAGAGAGTCCTTGCTTTGTAGTCAGATGACTTCTAAGAGAGTTAATCACTCTGCCGTCCTCAGATTATGAACTAATAACTAATGATTGATGATCTACATAATCAAAGAGCACTTTTACCTTACAAAAAATTAAATCATATAATTGTATAATATATAACTTAATTGGAAACTTCTTTGGCCGCAGGCCAGACTTTGGCCATCTTTGATCACCAGCTATGCTATGAACTATGTGGGGCTGTACTTAGGCACAGTAATATTTATTTGGTCAAATGCTAATGTCAACATGCTCATATGGCAGTCCTAACATGCTGATGCTATGCAGGCATTTTGTTTGCCATGTTCACCATCTTGCTTTAGCTTGTTAGCATGCTAACATTAGCCTATAAGCACAAAAAATCATGTATTTGGTCATTAACCAAAGCACTGGACACATTTAACTTTCGCTCTGATAGTGGCACTAGATGAAAAGTCAGAGGTTCATCGAAGTTATTACAATTAGCATTCGCTAGTTAGCATGAAACACAAAGTATAATTGAGACTGATTCCATGTATTTTGGCCTGAAGGGGGCCAAGATGAAAAGTCAGAGGATCACCAAGGTTACTACAATTCATCCCAACGGGAACATGTACAAAGATTCATGCTTATCAAGCCAACAGCTAACAGTCAACACTCACCATGCTCCCCCACTTTGTCCTTGATCATCGCTGCAACTTTGGCAACGCTGTCCTTGGACCGGACATCCAGGTGTGTTGTGATGAGGTTGCCTGAGCATGCCTTCCTCAGCTCCTCTTCTCCCTTCTCGCTGAAACAAGAAGCGATCACTCTGAACCCCTTCTTGTCCAGATGGCGGGCCAGGAGGTTTCCAAAGCCAGAGTCGCAGCCTGTGATGTACACATACTTGTTGCCTTTGTCAGGGACTCTTGGAAGCTCCCTGACCCAGCGGTACAGGTAGTAGAAAACCAGCAGCCCCAGGAGGTACAGGAACATGACTGTATGGAGAAAGAACTGGAAATGTGATTTCTCAGAAGAGACTTTTAGTCACACTGAGCCCATATACTGTAATATAATGTTGTGCAAGTCAAAGTTACATGCTGTGGCTCTTGTTTAAACTAGAACAGCGTGAACCAGTTCTGGCATGCAGATGTACATAATCTCACAAGTGCTTGAGATACTTGCTTGCACTTGCTCCTCTGTTCTCCTACTTTACTACATTTGGGAGGAAATAATGTACCTCTTCCCTTTTACCTCTTAACATATGAGCTTGCACTTGCTCCTCTGTTCTCCTACTTTACTACATTTGGGAGGAAATAATGTACCTCTTCCCTTTTACCTCTTAACATATGATTGGTTTATAAAAGTCAATGCTGTACATAAAACCAATCAGGTTAAAATTAACCAATTACCACAGTAAAATGCTACTCATACATTATGTTGAAGAAGGTTTCTCAGTCATCCAGGTCATAGCAAATCTAGGTGCTGTATCGCACGCAACTGGACTTGTTTCAGTTTCTTGAAGACGTTTCACTTCTCATCCAAGAGGCTTCTTCAGTTCTAACTAACTGGAGGGGAGTTGCAGGCTTTTAAACTCTGTGTGGGAGTGTCCTTACAGAGTCATTAAGGACACATATGAGCTCTGAGTTTCAGGGTCGTTAGGGCCACAGAAGTGGAACAGTGAAGGAAATGAATCCTGATTCATTAATCACATGTTTTAAAGCTGGAACCTTCAAATCTAACTAATAAAAAACAGTCAAACAATTGTAATGAAGTTAAAAAGTGCCTCTGTGACATTTAATAGAGATTTAAACATCCCTCTGTCACTACACATGGATAGTAAACACAAACTGTTTGTCAGATAACTTTAATATTACATTTCTGGTGATTTAATGTAACTACAAAGTAAAGTCCTTAAGTGACTTCCTTAAGTTGTTGACACCAAATTGCTCAACAACATAGTTGAACTGATTTCAAAGTTCACTCACTCAACGTTTATCTTCCTGATTAACAGATAAAAAAATGTTATGCTATGCTTTTCTTTATGGGCCGGTGTGCACAACAGGTAACATCACATACAAACACATTAGTCCCTCTGTATAACAGTCTGTGCACAGGCTGTAATAAACACTCTCCCTTCTGTCTAAATGTGTTAACTACACAGAAGATTAAGTCTTACTTGTGGCGCAGAGGTCTCCCTTGACAGTCTGACCACCAGTGGAGGAATGTGAAGCTCTCCACCCTCCTGAG
Source organism: Pagrus pagrus (assembly GCF_965226575.1). NCBI lineage: Eukaryota > Metazoa > Chordata > Actinopteri > Spariformes > Sparidae > Pagrus > Pagrus pagrus. The sequence continues at coordinate 5,920 of NW_028174968.1, forward strand.
ATTATGACGTCCCCCTCCACCAATAGGAGAGCTGCAGGGTCATAAACATGGCTTTGGGTACTTTGTACAACACTGCCTACTACAGGCCAATCAACTGACTTTTACATTCCCTGTTTTTGACCTGTGAAGTGCAGAAATATAATGTGTTGAAACATTATTAGTTTTCACAATAGAAAAATATAAACATCAGCCTTTATGTGCAAAAATACAGGACAGAACAATACACTCAGTTGTCAGTTTCATTTTTAATGAAAAAAGAGTATTTTTGTGCTCAGCAACAGACACGAGGAATGAATGAGCTCATTATCCTGCTAACAACATGATCAAAGGGCCCGATGAGGTTGTTGAGGGCCATTAGTGGAAAAGCTCTGGCCAGCTATGCTAGATTTGTATCATATTTCCATATTAATCCAGACAAACAGCACCATACTAGTATATAATGTCACTATTTATATATACTAGACACTTTGCTGTAGCACTGTAAGTCTTGCCTGGTAATTTAGTCTTTAATTGCTCTTGTATTTATTTATTTATTATTTTACTTGAATTGTATTAAGTAGAGTACAGCTGTCAGTGGTCAGTCTCATAAAGCCAATAAAATAATCATTATAAAAAGGTGTGACGGGTCTAAATGTTTCCATTATTTAGTTACCTCTCATTGTTTATTTATACTTTCTATATTTATCTGTTCTTATTTCTGTAGCGTCTCCTCTGGGGATCAATAACAGCTCATCGTATCTTATTTCAGCACTTGTTTACTTATTTCCTCATTTAGTTTCCACGTTTATTTATGTATTCATCAACGTGGAGACACTCCTCTGCTTACATAGTATCATAAATATCTATAAATACATATAAATGTTTTCTCCAACATTATATTTACATGCAGTGTATATTAAACAGCTGAAATACAAGTTAATGGCAAAGGCCTCATATTTCATCTTGTTATCTCAGTGACATCTAATCAGCTCTAACAGGGAGACACCATTAAATTCCTATTTATCTGGTGGCGATGGCCGTTTTTTCTGCTTAGCTGAACAGATTTCTAAAATACTGCGGTCTTGGTTTGTTTTGTATTGTAGGGTTTTCTGTCTCGCTGTTGTTTCTATAAGAGGGGAGACTGAAAACAGAGGCTGACGTTGAAACAACATACAACATATTCAAAACCTCAAGGTTAAAATAATAATGTTGATATCTTATCCTCCAGAAAAAAATGCTGTTCAATAGATTTCTGTTTCCTTTCTATGCTCGTGCACATGATTACACTTCCTGCATCTGTCCAACAAAACAGGATGTCCTAATGATATCCTCATTATGACCACAGACGGCAAAGGCCTATATTCTCTGTGCTAATGTCTAATAATGAAGGTTATGGGTCAGCCTATATTACTAACTTCACATAAACAGCTTATTTCTTCACATTAAATAAAACATCCCCACTTTATCTTTTACAGTGTCGACCAAGGGTCATGGGAAGCTTTTCACATTTCTACCACACGGTGGCAGCAGTGTTGTTTGGAGATTAATTTCCTGTTGTCCAGATGCTGCCTTCATGCACTCCTCAAAAGATATCTTTCCATTAATTAAGCTGTGATTAAGTGTTTGCACACGTGAATGCTCCAGGCCTGTGTTTGAAATAGAAAATAGAAATATAAAACATGCTCATACACAGTGCTGTTAAACAAAGTTGAGTAGTAAAATACACCTACATGTAATTTAGTTGTTGACGCAGTCTTCCAACCTCTAAATGTCTGAGAAGTTCAGGAAACATAGGAAATTGCACACTTTAAAGTTGTATTTAACGCTACTTGTGATTGTTTGCTTACGCTCAGTTTCAGTCAACATCCATGCAGGGTAATAATTAATAATGACAAAAACACGGTTACAATCAACACTCGATCTAAAAGAATAAAAGACATGATTCAATTCTTCAGTTGTTGACGTATAATAATATCCTCTTCTCCGACACATGTTCAGAGGCTTTGTCTCTGAAGTTTCCTGACAGCATTTGAAGGCAGCGGTGAATGACCGCAGGCACACGACCCCCAGTGAGCAATCAATTGTTCTCATTTGTAAACATGAAGGAATCCAATCAGTCAAAATGACACACAAGTAGTAGGTTATCGTACGTAATTGAATCGCCTGATGAATAGATGGAAATCAAACTTTTTTTAAGACTTAAAAAAATATAGAATCACACCTGTTGCACTCATGTTTATTCAAGCTTTAATGATTTAACCAAACCTACAACAAAAAACATTAACATTGGTGATAATTGTCCATTACATTTCACCCTTGGTTCACAAAAGAGGATAACTCAGGACTTACTGCTGTCCAAACAGACCAGATACAGCCCGACAATGTCTCACCAAATTTTGTTATTCCCTTTGAGAAGTTTTTTTCAGAGCAGAAATGTATCCTACAGTTATTAAATACAAGAAAATGTGCGCTGACAATTCATTTATTAGCAAGTTAAATAAATAAACCTTCACTCTACCTATTTGTCTGAAACGTATTATTTATCTCACATTAGTATGTTGGTCAGCAGTATGAGGACATTGATTCCCTAGTTGTTGCATTCAATGAAAAAAACGACAAACGTCTCCAAACATGAAGCGGACCAGGAATTGGAGTGGAAGAGGGCAATAACCTCCGGTGCACAATTTTTGAATGTCAACACACAGCCGGTGCCCAGATGAAAAGGAAAACTGTGTTGTAGCTTTGGTGCCTGTGTGACTTTTGAGAAACAGTGTGGATATTATGGGATCATGTTAAACACATAACCACAATTTAACAGTATGGAAGAGTGTGAGAGTGAGTGTCTGTTATTGTAGATATACTAGCTAATTTTGCTAATATTAGCTGACATTAGCCTCCGTAAGCTACTGGTCACACCAGACTAAGTATCAAAACTATGGAGTGTATTGAATTGAGTTAAATGTGTTGAATAACAATTATACTCATCGTTCATGAGAAGAATAATGTTTTATTTCTTTTTTAAAAAAAATTATTGATAACTGCTTAAAAAGTAGCATAATTAGCTAACGCGGTGTGTTTGTAGATGCAATCCCAGCCTTTTGACACACACTAATTCTGATGCTTAGGTGGGGTTGATTTTCTCTTTGAGCTTTAAGAGTCTTTAAAAAGTAAAGTAAGAAAAAGTAAAACTCATAATGCACAAAATAAGCTACGATCACACTACATAATGTTCCACACGGTTGTATCCTGAGGCCACAGCACTGGACACAAAATGGCCCTCCACTGTCGGCATCGCTGATACACTGACAGAGCACATTAGGTTAATACTGGTGCTGTCAACCATTAAAAATTAATCTAATTAATTACGAGCTTATTTGCTGTAAGCATTTGAAGACATTTCAGCGCAAATTGATTTTGGTAGATGAGCGAATCAATGAATAAATGCACTTTCTGGACTTTAAAAGGAGGTTTTGTTAATATTTTAATGTATAATACATGAAGCTAAATTGGGGTTTATGTCCATTAGACACATCGTCTAGTTTTAGATTTCCTTGATTATTCACTTTTTTTTTTCTTTTCTTGCATTCCTTCAAGGCTTTGGACACCGTTAAGGAATAATGTTGTTAATTCTCATTAACTCGGGATGTTTGGCTTCGAAGATTTCTTTTGTAATGCAAAGGAAACACTGTATAGTAATCCCAATTGTAAGTCCATTCAATAAATCGAGTGATCGGTCCACTGAAGCTGTTTTTAAAGGGCGGCTCTCAGAACGCTCTAAAGCCATCAGAGTAATTGAAGAATTGTCCATTAAAGCCTCTCGTCTTTCCTTAAATCCTATTAATCCCTGCACTAATCAGGACCTTTCAGTTTCAGGGTCCATCAAATCAGGCCAAGTCTTGGAGAAAGAAATCCAAACACTCCAAACACAACAGTTTGCTTCACGCTTCTTCTTGGTTATTAGTATTACGCGCCCGACTGACAGGCAGGCTGGCGTTATAATCCAGTGTACCATGTAAGCAAACAACTGGACAAGATTTACATGTTTTAAACCTTAAACACAGGTTTCTGCTCTGTAGGAGCACATTAGCATATGATTCACAGAGAATATTGTGAGAAGGATTACACAGCACTCATTTAAAAGCTATCACCTGTGAGAATTCATCAGTGAGGATGCAGTAACGGGGAAATGTTTGCCCGCCGGGGTCAGTGGCCTAAACCGACAGGACACTTACCCTCAAACAAAACACTCTGACCCTGAGTGCCAACCAAGCCCAAATCTGCTCAATAAGAGCATGTGACTTGCTACCAAGGTGCACAGTGTGTCCTCCTACACACCAGTGACAAGGCACCACAACTACAACTAACTGGAGGACAAAACAGCTGCGTGTCTGGATACCGTACGGCCTTTTCTCTCTGAGGATCAGTTTCAATCACAGATACGATTGTTTTGTTCTTAAAAAGGAAACGTGCAGGTAAGTTTCTCATTTTTAAACGGGCTCATAATGTCTAATTTTATTTTTCCTTTAAAGTGGATGACAGCTAAATAAAATAAAAATAAAAACTACTTTCAAGTGGGATTTAAAATCTGACGTGACAGTCACACAGTAATTATTCTAGTGTTGGACACCTGAAAAGCGCTTTAATTCTTGCTTTTCCCAGATGAGTCAACATGCCGACTGGATCAGTGAGACTGCAGAGCATTAAAAAACTGGGACAGGAGAACCAAAGCTATGACTTCTCAGATGAAGGTAATGCACTTTTATGTTAACTCATATTGAGAATAAGAAATTATGTTTCAGCTAGAGACGCAAAGTGCAAAAAAGTTGAATGCTTTTTATTTTTATTGTGTTGCAGAACCAGCTGGCTCCTATATGTAAGTATTCTGTGCAGTATTTTATGTATATCTTATTGTTTTAAAGGTACACTATGTCGTTTTTGTGCCTTAACTAACTATATTATCAAACTCTCTTTGTTTTCATGACTGAATAAACTGAATAAACAAACTGACCTAAAGGACAACACAATTTATACGGTTTTACTTTGTTTATATGTGGCGGACCCTGCCACCTTTCTAGCTTCAAACCGTATTTCCTTTGACAACAGCTTGTTTATTCAGTTATGTAAAAAATAAATACTTCTGAGTTTGTATTATTACCTCATTAATATTGTAAATATTACGTTCAAATTTACTCACAACCTCATAGTGCCCCTTTCAGATCTAAAAAACGGAGTATTACTCACTGTTTTTGTAGAAGAGGACTGCTTTTTCTCTGGGCGTTGGTGTCAGTGTGGATGTACAGTCAGTCTGCTGGAATGTATTTTAATATTTAAGCATGGTTTCACAATGTAAGTGCAAAGTGCAGTGATTAAACAGTCCAAAAAAAAAAAGAAAGAAAAAAAGAAGCAAACAGAACGGGCAGTCTGAAATGTGCTTTCAGCCTGAACAGGAACAACTTGGCTACAATGTGTGGCTGTCAGCCCTTTCACAAGAAATCTAGTAGCTAGAAAGAGAGAGTTATTTATGAGGAGTTCAATGACCTTGACCGTGTGTATGTATTTATGTATGTAGGCAGGGGTTTATTCAGCCTTTATATTTAGTCTTTAACAGCTATACCAACACTTCACAAAGGAGCACAAATCCTACTGATGCATTTATATATCAAACATTCTTGTTGGTCGCTATCAACAAGTCCCTTTGAGTTTACTAATGCTGGCTCTGAGCTAAACACAATGCAGCTTCAGATACCACATGCAAACAGGGCTGCAACTAAAGACTGTTTTAATTGTCAATTAACCTGTTGATTATTCTCAATGAATCAATAAGTTGTTTGGTTTATAATAAGTGTTCAACAAGATGATGTCAACAACCCAAATATGTTCAATTTACTGTCACTGAGGAGTAAAGAAAGCAGAAAATATTCACATTTAGAAACTGAAATCAGAGAATTTTACTTTAATTTTAAAAATAACTCAAACTAATGAATTGATTATCAAAATAGTTGACTAACTAATCGTCTGGTTGATTAATCGTTACAGCTCTAATCTGAAGTCTTTTTTATAACCAGTAAGTCTGCATTGTTTTGTTGTTTTTCCTAATGCTGTGCATGTGTTGTCATATTGCTGCAGTGTTTTGAGCTCTCAGGGCATCCCAGCTTTAATGGTTCATTTATCAAATTTAAAGTTAACGTGTGATGAAGTTAGGTTATTGAGTGACGTAGTATGTTTAGTAGGTCACAGTATCCTCTGTTTTCTTCCATTCAGGTCCATGACAGCTTCAAAGGACAAAGAGAAGTGAGTAAAATATTGAGGATTTGGATAGTTTGCATTGGGTAGTTTGACACAGTGGGTAGTTTGACACATTGGGTAGTTTGCCACATTGGGTAGGTTGCCACAGTGGGTAGGTTGCCACAGTGGGTAGGTTGACACATTGGGTAGTTTGCCACATTGGGTAGTTTGCCACAGTGGGTAGGTTGCCACAGTGGGTAGGTTGCCACAGTGGGTAGGTTGACACATTGGGTAGTTTGCCACAGTGGGTAGGTTGCCACAGTGGGTAGGTTGCCACAGTGGGTAGGTTGACACATTGGGTAGGTTGACACATTGGGTAGTTTGCCACATTGGGTAGTTTGCCACAGTGGGTAGGTTGCCACAGTGGGTAGGTTGACACATTGGGTAGGTTGACACATTGGGTAGTTTGACACATTGGATAGGTTGCCACCTCAATAAAAAACTGATTCTGTTTTCCAAACAGAGATCAAGGAAAAGAGCAGCAACCAGCGATCAGGGTCGGCTTCTTTCAGCTGGTAAAACACCCTCCAGTTTTTCATTCATCACTATGAAACATTTCCCCTTTTTCTTCATCTCTACTTGTGTATTTGTGCATTTTCTTTCCAGTTCCGGTTTGCCACATGCCACGACGTGCTGATGATGGTGATAGGTAGCGTATGCGCCGTGCTGCACGGCTCGGCCCAGCCGCTCATGCTGCTGGTGTTCGGCATGCTCACCGACACCTTCATCGAGTACGACGTGGAGCTGAACGAGCTGATGGACGACAGGAAGGAGTGCGTGAACAACACTATCCAGTGGAAGACGAACTACACTGCAGCGAACAGCCAGAACCAGTCAGACTGGTTCATGCACAATTCAACATGGGAGATGCTCAAACCGCTGAAAGCCAGGCCATGTGGGTAAGTGGGTTGTGTGTAATGCATGAGGTTGGCTTTTTCCAACATCGAATATAGTGTAGGATGTGACATTAAAAGTTTGAGATCTGTGTTTAAGTGTGTATGTGGTTTTGTAGTCCTCATGTGTATGATTTATTTATCTTTCAGGCTTCTCGACATTGAATATGAAATGACATTATTTGCCTTCTATTATGTTGGAATTGGAGCAGCTGTCTTCTTGCTGGGATACTTTCAGGTTGGTCTTAAAATGTCACTGTTTTCACACAAAGAGAGACATCTAAAATTAGATTAGTCTCTGACATCCTTTGCTTTCACTTAAATCCAATCAGCATGACACAATTTGATCCTATCTAGCGATGAAGTCTTGAGGAAAACTGAGCAACATTTGAAATCTTCCTCTGAAATTGTTAACTGCTGACAACAGATCAACCCTCTGAGCCGTGAACAATAGTTTGAATGCTTTTCAGTTAATACTTTGTTCACAACGCAACACCAACAGAGGCAGCTCTTATTAAGGTTACATGAAATTATATCCAGACAGTGGTAAAATGTCTTGGATCTCAGTGCTTTAGAGATTTATAAGTAAACTTTCAGGAAAGAATGATCCAACTCAAAGTGCAAACAGTTGGAGATATCCTGACTTTGAGAGCCTATGGATCAAACTGCTTGATCCTACATATCCCATAAAGCACCTCGATAGCATTCCCTCGGCTGCCCTGTGTGCTTTTATACCCTGCAACAGCAACAACATTGAAGAAATCTGACTCTGTTTTTACAACTGACAGATCTCCCTGTGGGTGACAGCCGCTGCCAGGCAGATTAAGCTCATCAGAAACATGTATTTCAGCAAAGTGATGAGGATGGAGATCGGCTGGTTTGACTGCACCTCCGTAGGGGAGCTCAACACTCGCATGTCGGAGTGAGTGGCACAATGATCGCGCGATCTCTGCTTCGTAGAGTATTTCTGGAGTTGTGGTGTGTATGTAATAAACTGGTTGTATCTGTATTACAGTGATATCAACAAGATCAACGATGCCATGGCGGATCAAGTCGCCATTTTTCTGCAGCGCTTCACCACATTCGTGTGTGGTTTCAGCATCGGCTTTGTGAAAGGATGGAAGTTAACTCTTGTCATTGTCGCAGCGAGTCCACTGATCGGTGTTGGAGCTGGTCTTATGGCTCTGGTGAGACCCAGAGTCTTGAATGTCTTGACTTAAACTCTCTATACCTAAGTTCTCTTGACTTGACCTTGGCTTGATCTCTCTTGACTTAGTATGTCTTGAAAATCTGTTCTCAGAGGAAAATAAGGTCCCCTGAAGCTAGAAAGGTGGCATCTACCCCTACTTTCTCTTGTCTTCTCCATCATCTTTGCCTCTTTCTGTTTTTCCTCCAGTTCGTGGCTAAGCTAACAGGGATGGAGCTGCAGGCCTACGCCAAGGCTGGAGCTGTAGCCGACGAGGTCCTTTCATCCATCAGGACTGTGGCTGCTTTTGGTGGAGAGTTAAAAGAAGTTCAAAGGTAATATCTGCCAGATTACTTTTTTAAATTTTCCTATATAAATGCAGCTGAGGTGAGCTCCACCCCTCCTCCTCCTGTACAGGTACGACAAGAACTTGGTCTCAGCGCAGCGCTGGGGCATCAGAAAAGGTCTGATCATGGGTTTTTTCACCGGATACATGTGGCTGATCATCTTCCTGTGCTATGGACTGGCCTTCTGGTATGGCTCCAGTCTGGTGGTGGACACTGCCGAGTACACACCAGGAACACTAATGCAGGTAAACCACTGACCACAGTGACAGAACATGAATCTATGTGGTTTCTTTTTGTTTACTACAACCACCACTGACAGATTTCCATTTCCTGCCTATTTTAATCATTTTTTTAAGCGTTTTCTTGCTGGATCTAAACTCCTGGTTACGTTTTTTGATTGGATGTTTCTTGTAACAGGCTGAGAGTGTTTCTGCGGCCCTAATATACTGACCTCTTCATTCCAGGTGTTCTTCGGTGTTTTGGTAGCGGCCATGAATCTGGGGCAGGCCTCCCCATGTCTGGAGGCGTTCGCTGCAGGTCGTGGAGCTGCTACCATCATCTTTGAGACTATCGAAAGAGTGAGAACGCTTGATGTTATAATTATTTTGCATGATTTTGATCCTTACAAGGTCAGTTGTTTTCAAAGTTAGCCTCTGCTTCTTGTTGACAAGTCTCATTTTTCATGCCACTGCCAGGAGCCTGAGATTGATTGTTTATCTGAGGCTGGTTATAAGCTCGACAGGGTCAAAGGAGATATTGAGTTTCACAATGTGACCTTCTACTACCCCTCCAGACCTGAAGTCAAGGTACTCGCAGGCTTTACATTTGTTATCATATATAACTAGAAACTCTTCATCAGTGTGACTTGTAACAGGGAGTCGTGTGATCTCTCCTCAGATCCTGGACCAGCTCAGTGTTGCAGTGAAGTCAGGCGAGACCACAGCCTTCGTGGGCCCGAGTGGAGCTGGGAAGAGTACCGCTATACAGCTCATCCAGCGCTTCTACGACCCGAAAGAAGGAATGGTAGGTTTGACTTTTGTCGGCATCTGACATGAACGATTCCCTCGACACACTGAAGCTGCTGCCTTCTTCTGTCTAAGCTTTATTCCAGTCGTTTCAAAAATAACCATCCCCTGGGGTGATAGAAGTACATGATAATCTGTTTCATTATTCAGCCAATGGGTCCTAACAGCCTCATTTTTCACTTTTACTAGAATTAGAGGTCTTTGCGCACCTTCTTTTCTTCCTTTCAACATCTAAAGAAGGAAATAACCTCTTCCCCCCACTACAATAACAACCCCACCATTTGAAAGTAACATAGCAGGGGGGGGGAAATCACAGCAGCACAGTACTTTAATAGCACCATCCATCAATGTGAGCAAAACCAGTTTCTCTCTGTGCCCTCCATTTCAGGTGACATTGGATGGTCATGACATCAGAGGGCTCAACATCCAATGGCTGCGCTCGCTGATTGGCATTGTGGAGCAGGAGCCTGTGCTGTTCGCCACCACCATCGCCGAGAATATACGCTACGGCCGACCCGGCGTCTCCATGGAGGACATCATCACTGCCACGAAGGAGGCCAATGCCTACAACTTCATCTTGGACCTGCCACAGGTGAAGCTGCTTATGCTCGTGTGCAAAAATAGTACACATTCAAAGTAGTTTTGACAACCAACAGGCCCGATAACTTCCCCTGTCATCTTAAATCTGACAGAAATTCGACACCTTGGTCGGGGAGGGCGGAGGTCAGATGAGCGGCGGTCAGAAGCAGCGTATCGCCATCGCCCGAGCACTCGTCAGGAATCCTCGTATCCTGCTGCTGGACATGGCGACCTCTGCCCTCGACAACGAGAGCGAGGCGGTAGTTCAAGAAGCTTTAGACAAAGTAAGTCCGACTGATCTGTGTGATGAATTAGCTCCTGTTTTTTATCTCTAAATCGTCCAGTCAGGGTCCTTTCAAAATGTAGTCAGCGCTCTGTTGTATTCAATGTAATTTGCTTGTTTTGCAATAAAAAAATTAATGATACAAAAAGCAGAAAATCGATGCAGCAGAGAGAGATATTGAGTTTTTTAAGAAGCACGAAAGGGTTGCACATATTAAATTTCCGAGTCAAGGAAGACAAAATATTCACATTTCACTTGTTTATTTGGCTCGCAGCACAACAGTTAAAAACTCTGGAGAAGGTTCTGTGTCGAGCCGAATGAACAAGTAAAGTAAAGAGTATTTTTTCTCTTTTTTTGCAATATGCTCCCTGGCTTTTTTTGGGTCTAGCGCTCCGCTGAGAATCCCAATTGTTGTAACTTCCTTTTCGCTATATTGACTTTTTTATTCCTTGGCAAAACCGGGGGCATTACTCATAATTCAACTCAAATGTGTGTCAAAGACTCTTGTGTGTTATCCTAGTAGCTGCTAATGTAGCCTGGAGCTGCTAGCATCTAGACTTTGAAGTGCAGAATCGGTTTTGTTTCCCTTTAAAGAAGGAAATCTCAAAGTGAGAGCTTTAAAGGAATAAAGAAATGGACACCTATTTATTACAAATACAGTTTTCGACATGAGATTAAAGTTGCTGTAAGGGTTGTTGTTGTTTCGGCTCACTTCCTGTCCATTTCGCAGTTAGAAATCTCGTCCTTCCTCTCGACATCACCACACTTGCATGACTCCTTTTCTTTCTTTGAGGCAGCTCTCTCTGCCTCTTTCTTTTCTTCTAGCGTTTTTCTTCACTTGGCTGCAAAATATTGACAAAATGTGAGGCTGAACTCAGTATTTTTGGCCCAGATTTTGGGTTTGGTGGATGTGAGGTTTATTCACAATCAGATAACCACCCTCAGGATTTTTACAGATGCATTACTTAAGAATTTTGGTTTAAAACATTCAAAAATTAAATCAAGCAGCAGTTAGCAGCACCTTTTAAACTACCGTGAGAGTTTTTTTACAAAATTTGATTTCATCGTAGGTACGCATGGGTCGCACCACCATCTCCATCGCCCACCGGCTGTCCACCATCAAGAACGCCGATGTGATCGTTGGCTTTGAGCACGGCCGAGCTGTGGAGAAGGGCAAACACAACGAGCTGCTGGAGAGGAAGGGAGTCTACTTCACTCTCGTCACCCTGCAGAGCCAAGGAGACAAGGCTCTGAACGAGAAGGCCCGGGAAAGTAGGTCCAGCAGCGTAAAGTTCAAATATTTGACCCGGGATCCACTGATTGTGTGCTAATTCAATCGATCTCTTGCACTAGTGGCTAATAAAGAAGAAGAGACGGAGAAGCTATCCAGGGCGGGAAGCTACCGCAGCAGTTTGAGGTATCACACGGACACATTCCCAATCACCCCCTGTCCTTTATCACTTGCTCATTTGCTTCCTTGTGTATAATATCCATCTACGTGGTCCTGGCTGTGCATCTAAATAGGATTTTACAGTCTGAAATTGAGTTGTGTCACAGCCGAAACTGATACCTTCATTTACTTAATTACCCTTTTACATTTAGCTGACACTATCATCCAGAGCCACTCACAAACGGTACGGCAGCAGAGGAGGCTTGAGGTCCTCTATCAAAACCATTACAAGAGCCCAGTAATGAGTGCAACAAGAAAAACAACAGCAGTCAAGGAGCGACAATATATTGTCCTTAGACTACTCATGTGCATGAAGTGATGGATAAAAACAGTTAAGAAACCTTTTTTTTTCTTCGACCTGGTAAATTTTCTATGTTTTGCAGGGCCTCGATCCGCCAGCGGTCCCGATCTCAGCTGTCCAAGCTGATGCCGGACTCTGTTTCCATGACAGGAGAGCTCGGCCCCAGAGCTTACTCTGTGTCACAGGCAGACAAACCTAAGGTGTGCATGCATTTTTATGTGTGGGAGTGTAAGACCACTAGTGAGAAACGCTCCTGGCGTTGCATTTGTTTTCTTCTATATCAACAGCATACACAGATAATCGCTTTTACTGCCTGCTGATGTCTACATGTCTGTGTTAACTCAGAATGCCATCCCAGAGGAGGAAGAGGAAGAGGTCGTGGAGCCGGCTCCAGTCGCCAGGATCCTCAAGTACAACGTACCTGAGTGGCCCTATATGCTTTTTGGATCCTTTGGAGCCGCCATAAACGGAGGAGTCAACCCTGTCTACGCTCTGCTGTTCAGTCAGATCTTGGCGGTGAGGTTCACGTTCATTTTAAATGCCTTAAAGCCACTATATGTAGATTTTGACATGGAAGAGAGTGGAAAGTGATGATACGTCCCACTAGGTGAAAAGAACAGTCTGTGGCAAAATGGTGGCAAACTATGCAAAATCACCATCAGTGGCAGCTACGTAAAATCCAATATTAACACAAATACAAAGGATGTGGCTAATTTAAAGGACTTGTACACTATTTCTTAGAAGGCTAACTGGTTTCACTTGTAGCCTATCACAATCAATGTATGACATAGCATAAATTGCCGGTTTAAGCTAGCTGTGTTGGTAACCCTATAAAGGTTGAGAACACATCAAAGTCAGTATAACGTTTTGTTGACATTGTGCAGCAATACACGCTAACTAACTGGGAACCGGCTTGCGCTAGGCAGTCATATACCCCTCTGAGCTGGCTAGCTTGCTAGTTGTTAGCTAGCAAGATAGTTAGCTTGGATAGCAACGGACGATAAGTCCACACAGTTTATTTAAGAGAAGTATTCTTGGTGTCATCGCGTAATTGTTGTAAGACAGTGCTTCTTTGGGGCAGTTTATATGAAGACAGGGTTAAAAAAAAGTGGATGGTGCGACTGAGCTAACAAGCTACGATAGCTTCCTCCATTTTGGACTCTAACTTTCCTGTTTTAAATGCTAGTGTTTAAACTGAGCCATTTCCCCCCTTTTTTACAGGTATGTATACCTTTCTCGAAAAAACTAATTCTATATTTACATAAAATTCTACATATGGTGGCTTTAAACCGTCGTCCTGATCTATAAATAATCTGACTAACTGGATCAAGCTTGATGTTCTGTGTCATCAGTAAAACCTTATGTAAAAATTATAATTACCTCTATATAAATATGTATGCTAATGATTTATTATCATATATTATCACATTGATTGAGTAATAAATGCTCAAGGCCTGATTAACATTTTATTTTGTATGTGTGTGTGTGTGTGTGTGTGTGTGTGTGCGTAGACATTCTCAATAACGGATCCCGAGGTTCAGAGGAGGGAGATTGATAGTGTCTGCGTGTTCTTCGTCGTGGTCGGCGTGGTCTCTTTCTTCACCCAGATGCTGCAGGTAGAGTAGCAGAAAGACTGATTGTGCTCCTGCCTTCACCCCCTGCTTGTGTTCAAGGTTGTGGGAAAGTCACCAGAGACCTCCTTTACTTTAACAAATTAATACCTCCCTCGGATGAAACGGATCGTCCTACGTCCTGCTGAGATGCTGCTCCAGAACTGCGTCATCAGTCCTGACCCCCTGGTGGAGGGGAAGACAAAGACATGTTATTATATTATATTAAATTGTGTTGAAGATCCCGGTGGAGGTATTTTGAATTTAATAAGTACTTCCCGTGTTTGTCTCGCCAGGGTTACGCCTTCTCCAAGTCTGGAGAGCTGCTGACCCGCAGGTTAAGGCGGCTCGGCTTCCATGCCATGCTGGGTCAAGAGATCGGCTGGTTCGATGATCACAGAAACAGCCCCGGAGCTCTGACCACGCGTCTGGCGACCGACGCCTCACAAGTCCAAGGAGTGAGCTGCAGCCTTCATATAAAACCATAATGATTCTTAAAAGCGATTCAGTCCAACATTCAGCGATAAAACTGAATTTATTTAAAAAGCTGACGAGGTGAGATTTATCCAATACAGCAGGCCATTCGTCTGGTGATAAAACATAATTTGATTTCAAACGATTTTATAATACATCGTGCTCACGTCCTGCAGAGTCACACACGGTGAGAGGGCAGAGCACTACAGAGGCAATGGAGTCAACAACAAAAGTTTGGGGGGGGGTTTTCAGGCCGTCTGGAAGCTTGTAATGACTTTTAGGTGGATTATTTTAGCCCTCGCAAAAACATTGACATGACCTATATAACACATAAAATATGCTCTCTGTTGTCAGGAAATGTAGAGAAACATGGAAACTTCCAACGAAATGTCTTACATGTCCATTTTTAATTGAAATAAAGTATTTAACAACATTTATAGCCTCCTGCAGGGCATCTGTCAGCCCATTTACTATTTATATTGAAATCAACAGAGTAAATTAATGTATAATTTCCCAGATAGCACACATATGTCTTACAGATGTCGGCCCAATGAATAAAAGTTACTGACATCTTGAGTAAAGTGACTTATTTCTTCCGTTCCTCAGGCCACAGGCTCGCAGATCGGCATGATCGTCAACTCTCTGACCAACATCGGCGTGGCCGTCCTCATGTCCTTCTACTTCAGCTGGAAGCTCACGCTGCTCATCCTGTGCTTCCTGCCGTTCATCGCTCTGTCGGGTGGCTTCCAGGCTAAGATGCTGACAGGGTTCGCGAAGGAGGACAAGGCGGCCATGGAGGCAGCCGGACAGGTCGGATATCTACTCAACGCCTTTATTTATCAGCCTGTGATAATGAATGACAACTCAAAAAGCATCATCTCGATAATCCTGC
>NW_028174967.1:0-2500 GCF_965226575.1 Pagrus pagrus
TTTCACTGTACCGGCCGTGTGTACTTAGACTTGCATGGCTTAATCTTTGAGACAAGCATATGCTACTGGCAGGATCAACCAGGTAGCCACCCGTTAGACTTCACACCGGCGGGATGCGGACGCCCGACCCCACCGCGTGCGGCTTGGGTTGCAGAGGATTGGTAAGTTGCGTGGGGGAATCGGACCAGCCCTTCAAAAAGAAAACGGGCCAAGGTCGCCCCGATGCTTATTGGCAACTTGGAGCGGCTGGTTACGCTCCCAGGGTTCGAGAAATGCTGTGTTCTGCGGAAGCGCCGCTGCTACCGAGGCTTGGGAGTTTTGGGGGCGGCCGCCCTTGGCGGTACCGCGCGCCCGGCAGCGGGCTCCGTGGTAGGACTGCTGGGGCAGACGGGGCGTCTCGGTCTCGCTACCTAGCGGGCGACCGGGGAGGAAGAGCGCGGACGGTGCTGGGCCCCCGCGGGCACCAGCCTTCGCTCCGCGCCCCACGGGCCCTCCCGGCCGTAGAGGCGAACCCACGGGCCGGAGGAACCGCCCGCCCGAACACCGGCGCTAGGCCGGCCGGCGGGGGCCCTCCGATGGCGGGTCACGGTTGCCGATCGATCAGAGGAAGAGGAGGAAGAAGAAGAGAACCGCAGTTTGGCGGGCCGCCCCGCCGCCGCACGTGTCCGAAGGGAGCACCCCGTGGCCTGGGAAGAAGTCTGCCGGTGTCCCGAGGCCCAGCTCTGGAGGCCTCTGTTTTCGAAAACTGGGTTTCTGTAATCGTGCGGAAGGTGGCTTGCAAAACCCCCCCAGGAACGACTTTCCACCGTGACCACGGGAAACGGCCCCGTGGTCACGGTGGAAGGGCGCTTGCAAACACCCCCCAGAAAAAAAAAAAAAAAATTTCGACCGTGACCACGGGAAAAAGTACCCTACTTTGGCCCTTTTTCTCGTGGTCACGGTGGAAGGGCGCTTGCAAACACCCCCCAGAAAAAAAAAAAAATTTCGACCGTGACCACGGGAAAAAGGACCCTACTTTGGGCCTTTTTCTCGTGGTCACGGTGGAAGGGCGCTTGCAAACACCCCCCAGGAAAAAAAATAAAAAAATAAAAAAAATACTTCGACCGTGACCACGGGAAAACGGACCCTACTTGGGCCCTTTTTCTCGTGGTCACGGTGGAAGGGCGCTTGCAAACACCCCCCAGAAAAAAAAAAAAAATTTCGACCGTGACCACGGGAAAACGGACCCTACTTGGGCCCGTTTTCTCGTGGTCACGGTGGAAGGGCGCTTGCAAACACCCCCCAGAAAAAAAAAAAAATTTCGACCGTGACCACGGGAAAACGGACCCTACTTGGGCCCGTTTTCTCGTGGTCACGGTGTAAGGGCGCTTGCAAACACCCCCCAGAAAAAAAAAAAAATTTCGACCGTGACCACGAGAAAACGGCCAAAGTAGGGTCCGTTTTCCCGTGGTCACGGTCGAAAACACTTAGAATTATTTTTTCGCTCCCCTGGTACTCCCCTTCCCATAAGCGTACAGAAGGTAGCTTGAAAAACCCCCCCAGGAACAACTCTCGACCGTGACCACGGGAGACGGCCCCCGTGGTCACGGTGGAAGGGCGCTTGCAAAACCCCCCCAGAAAAAAAAAAAAATTTCGACCGTGACCACGGGAAAAATGACCCTACTTTGGCCGTTTTTCTCGTGGTCACGGTCAAAATTTTTTTTTTGCTCCGCTCAGAGCCTAAGTGTTTTCGACCGTGACCACGGGAAAATGACCCTACTTGGGCCGTTTTTCTCGTGGTCACGGTCAAAATTTTTTTTTTGCTCCTCTCACAGCCTAAGTGTTTTCCACCGTGACCACGGGAAAACGGACCCTACTTGGGCCGTTTTTCTCGTGGTCACGGTCAAATTTTTTTTTTTGCTCCTCTCCACAGCCTAAGTGTTTTCCACCGTGACCACGGGAAAACGGACCCTACTTGGGCCGTTTTTCTCGTGGTCACGGTCGAAAATTATTTTTTGCTCCTCTCCACAGCCTAAGTGTTTTCCACCGTGACCACGGGAAAACGGACCCTACTTGGGCCGTTTTTCTCGTGGTCACGGTCGAAAATTATTTTTTGCTCCTCTCCACAGCCTAAGTGTTTTCCACCGTGCCCCAGCCAGGTGCCTTCCACAGGCCTAACCCTAAGCAGGGGAGACCAGCCCTGGCCCCAGCCCTGGCCCCAGCCCTGGCCCCAGCCCCAGCCAGCTGCCTCCCACACGCCTAACCCTAAGCAGGGGAGACCAGCCCGGGCTCCAGCCCCAGCCAGCTGCCTCCCACACGCCTAACACTAAGCAGGGGAGACCAGGCCGGGCTCCAGCCCTGGCCCCAGCCCCAGCCAGCTGCCTCCCAGACGCCTAACCCTAAGCCGGGGAGACCAGCCCTGGCTCCAGCCCCAGCCAGCTGCCTCCCACACGCCTAACCCTAAGCAGGGGAGACCAGCCCTGGCCCCAGCCTCCAGCCAGCTGCCTCCCACACGCCTAAC
>NW_028174966.1:0-21000 GCF_965226575.1 Pagrus pagrus
TTTCTAACAAAATTAGAAGTCTAAGACTAAATACAGCAGCTGGCCAACATAAATAAACCCAAGTGACACCTCTTGCCTCTAGTCCAGCCAGAGCACTGCTCCAGGGAATGGCCATCCTTCGAGCCAGTTGCTTGACGGTGGGTCCACGGACTAGAGAGAGTTGGAGAACAATCTGATTCTGTGTAACGGAAAAACTATGATTTACCGACCAATCACTCTTCAGATGGGCCTCTTCCAATTGTGAGCAATCAATATTCTGCAGGTCGGATGGGAAGCTTTGGCGGGCAGGATGTGGCCCAAGGGGCGCCAGTTGATGATCTCTGTTCTATAATATAACTAAGTTAACTACTGGGAGCAAATTGAAGAGGAAAAAAATCACTTGAATAACTTCTTTCTGTGCCAGAATATTGGTAATGGAAGAATATAAAAATGACAAGCTCAATATGCACTCATGCTTCAGGCTTGTAAGAGGCTAAAGAGAGCCCGCCACTTAAGAGTCCATAGATTTGAAGTCTGACTATAGTCTGGTGCACGATGTTACAGGCTTTTAAATGTTAAACATGGCTTTAGTTTGTATTGATGAATCGTCGCCCGCCTGCAAAGATGTAAATTAAAGTTTTTGGTCAGACCTTAGACGAGGCTGTTGAAGTAATGCTGTACAGTGCCATAGACTTTAACACTGTGCAAAATACTTGAGCATAAAATAGTAATGGGTGCCATTAGGTATGGCCAGTGGATAAGAAACGTTTATTGAACTTTAAAAATTCATACAGAATCACAGGGGCACCTCATAGAGAATGCATTATTTAAGAAGTCTGGGTAGCTGAGCAGAGGTCCACTAAGCAGAGAACAAATGTGATGGCTATCCTCTCACCACTAAGTCTGTCTTTAAATTAGAAAACATTTAATTTTGTTACCTTGAGTGCTATGAGAGTGTGTGGAGGATTGAGAGGGCTGTATACAAGGCATGGTGTTATATTAGATTGGGATTGATTCCAGGTGCCGGGAAACGGGGATTTCTTGCCCAGATTCTGTCAATTTCTTGCCTCAGGACTGACAAAGCAAAATCCCATTAATCTATGTTGGTTAATGCTAAATCATCACTGCTTTCTAAGGATTTAAACAGGCTGGAAATACAAATACAGATGAACAAAACAGGACACACCGAGTGCATTAATTGATTAGCGGGACTAACAATGTCACAATTGGTTTCTGAATGGATGTTGTGAGCCTGTTGGGGTTTTACCCAATTGCTGCCAGCTTTTCGCTTACGTTTTCTTTCACATTTCTGCCAAGTCTTTTGTTACTTTAGCCAGGAGGTCTGAAGTTGAGCAAACAGAGGTAAGAGCGGGCATGTGGCCACCACCGTCACCTTCATCTTTTGTGGGTCAAGGCAAAGGTTTGATGAAATGATTTTTATTTTTGTGTCATGCACAGAGAATGTGCCCACCCCACAGAAAAAGGGACCAGAAAACCAGAGCAGCAATGTAAATTACAAATAATAAACAAATAAACCAGTTTGACCTGTTAATATATAAATGTACGTTTCATTTAATAGATGTATTCCTAACTCATCATAATACAGAACAGACTTTTCCTAATTCACACAATCTAATGTCCTCCTGGATCTTTTTAAAGAGCCAGATGATGGATTCTTGTTCTCAGCTGGACTGTGCGACTAGACCTTTGACTCCTTGATAAGTTAACATTCAGTTCAGTTCCATAATTTAGCTTGATTCGAATGTATGTTTGGCTTTTTGTTTAAAAGAGGTATCTTTTAGCCACGTTTATACAAATCTCACATGTACATTTCCTCAAATCGGTGTACGATAAAACAAAACAAAACACACAGTATACAGAATACTTTATTTTTTGGGCCTTTTTCAGTTGTTTTCTAATGCGCAGAAAAAAATGCACTACTTCTACCGCCTTTTTTCAGAGCCAGGCCATTCCAAGCGCTTCAAGTCGAACATCTCTCAACTTTTCAGAAAGATGCTGATGGGGACGGGACTCGTCACCCGTCTCCCTGGTAACCAAAAAGGAGGAGTAGTTTGTTCTGGTTACGTCTATTTATCCAGAGCTTTATCAGACAGAATCTCTTCCATAACAGAGACAGAAAAGTCCATTTGTGGGAGCAGATTGTCTGTACGCTCAATGTGTCTGGTGAGTGTTGTGCTTTTATCACCCTACGTGTTGTAAGCTTGTTAATAGCTGTGTGGACAGCCCTCTGTTACCGTAGCATTAGCAGCTGTCTATCAGAAACCATCGTGCAGCATTTTTTCTCTCAGCGCACAAGCACTTCATCCCAGCACTGCCCCCCCAAAAAACGCTATGTGGACATGGGCCCTCAAGGTTGTGACTAATACACCTGATTACTAGGGCTGCCCCCAAATAGTCGACCAAGCACTGGTCGACCAAAAAATCATTAGCAGACCAAAATTTCATTGGTCGATTGGTCGCAGAAAAAAAAGCCAAAAACATTTGGAGCCGTGTCTTGTCAAATTTAAGTCAAAATCTATGTGACTGGCGGCTGGTCTGTGTATAAAAGGCTGGAGGGCTTTTAATTTGAAGGGCCAGACACAGGAGGTCGTGACACTCACTCACTGTCAGTGTTTTTTTTTTACACGGCAGGTCCCTTCGACATCGCGGTTAGACAGTTAACAATTAATAGCCAACCATGTCGGGAAATACGTCTAAAATATGGGATCATTTTGAAAAGAAGAAGGATGACCCCCCCACTCGGGGATCGACGCAGGACTGGCAGGACTGCTACTGCTAGGCTACTGCTAACGTGAGTTGTTGAAAAACCTTTTTAGCAAACTTTAAGCAAATACAATAAGCAAATACTACTGATGGATTTTAGGGTAAACTAAATAGAGTAGTCTTACATGTCACTGTTGATAAAACAGGCCGTTTTTCTGGGCTGCGTTAAAAAAAGGGAAAAAATTGAGAGTATACCCACTTCTGCAGTGACCACTACACCACTGAAATTACTGAACCCCAGATTGCTCCTGATAAGCAGGTTGGCACGCTGCATGGCAGCCACTGCCATCAGTGTACGAATGTGTGTGCAAGTCCATTTACCATTTGATTTCAACAACCAATAAATAACATCTGTGTAATCTAAAATAAGCCAATGATCCTTTAAATGTGTTTGTCAAACGATTCTTTTTCTGCTTTGCAATCTTTAAAAAAAAGGTCCCCTGGTAATATCAATCCCATGTGAATAGGTCTATAATCTGTTACAGCACACCTGGCCGTTTCTCATTGCACACAGTAAGCAAACCCCCTGATCTGTTCACATGAAGCTGTCCCTTCATAGAGAAATGAAATAGTCCTTCTGGACGTTACGTAGCTCCTCGACTCTGGCATGAATCGTCACAACCAGTTGCTTGACTTGAAATTTATCACAGAAATAGTCAGATTTGAATAACTTTAAGGCTACTTTAGCACTGAGTCAGAATGCAGAAACTTGCTGCTGCATTCTCTAAGGGTTGAAACTTTAAAGCAGTTCTGGCCAGACTCAGTTATGCTGGTGTTTTCATCAGCTGTCAAATCCAAAAAATACTCTGACATCCCTGATTGGGAGTTTTTTTAAGAAGTGCACCTGCTTGAAAGTTTCAACCCTTGGAGAGCAGTGCAGAGGCAGTTTCAAATTTAATTTGATTTACTCGAAGCTAAACAAGCTAAACTGGTATAGAGCCATACGTCTATGAACAAGCATTGAAGATTGCCTCAACAAAACACCACACATTTTCTCAAGAGAAAAAAAACAACAACACAAATACACCATTTTTCAATTTGCTTGTTCACCACTTCACCAGCTACGATCACCACGCCACGGGTGCAGATAACAGAAGCGACAAGAAAAGCTTTCAAACGGTGCAAATAGTTTCTCCCCGGGCATGGTGTTAAATGCTGCAGACCTTAAAACCCTAAAAGGGTTCATGCGAGAACCCCATTGGGCATCGCGCCAAAGCTTTCAATCATCACTTAAGACCCACTCTGTGGATGCCATTAGATGATGGATTCCAATTTTCAATTTCAAGCCTTGCTGTGTTGGTGGCTCGAGTCCAGAGGGAAGTGTTTCTCATGCAAACAGTAGTCGCTCCCGTCAGAAGTCGCCAGAGGAAATAGCAGATTTTTATCACTGTCCACATCCACAATTCACAAGGAGAGGCCGTCGGCTGGCTCGCTGCAGCCATTTCTTTTTTATCACAAAACTATAAAACAAGTATAAAAATATCAGCAGTCTGCACAAGGATAGTGTCGTGAAACAAATACGCCATAAGCAGTGGCATACATTGAAATCAGAGTGATAAACTTTTGGACTGACCTTCACCTTTCCAGAACCGTCTCCTTTCTCCATTTTGTCAAGGATATGTACCCACTAAGCATATTAGCTTGAATTCAATGAAAGATAATGAATTTGACTCTGCGCATGCTCGTGTGATACCGATCTCTCTCCTCTCTTCTTTTTCTGTTTTGTGAAGACAGAGCGAGCGATCCCCAAGGAAAATCATATGAGGCCAGAGGGCTGATTGTGCTATTCAATAGAAGCATTATTACAATCAGTCCATGGCTGGCAATGCAGACAAATTACTGATAGGGGACTCTCAAAGAGAAGGAAAGAAGCGAAGAAAGGGAACCCAAGGAGATGCTGTCAAAGCCTATCACAGATCCTGCCTTCGCCCATTGAGAACTTTTAATTTGTTCAAACTGTCGTGGCCGAGTGCATTTCTGAAACTCTTTGTTTGTCATCTGTAAAAAGTGAAATGCAATACATAGATGTGGGAAAGTGATTTACTTTCCCCCCCCTCAGTCTGTTATCGAGTCAATGGTGTATCACAGCATTTAGTCGAGGTTATGTATAAAGAGCTGGACTCTGCTGTCTGAATGGCATGGGGAAGAAGCGAGGGGAGAAATTGGACTGTCTGGCAGTATTACAGCAGCTATCAAACCCTGCTGCTGAAGCAGTTCTCATAATCAGAGCCGGGGAGGCAGATTGACTGCTGAATAGATTTTGAGTTCCGCCTCAAGTTGAGATGCTCCGTCAGAACTGAATAGAATCCGAGCCGGAGGCTTGTGACACAGAGTTTAGTTTTTTTTCCCTTGTAGAAATAATTCACTTATAATGGGGGTGTCTGACCTCTGACATGGCAGGGATGTGTCATTCATTTACGTTAATGGCCTCATCCTGAGTCGGAATCTGTGTTCATAAGCGGAGAGAGAGAAAAGAAAGTGAATTCATTACCCCGTTTGACATGGGCCACTTTAAGGGTGTATTTCTATTAATTAAAATTTGTTTCGACGATTCGAAACAGGGATACGCGTCGCGCCGAGAATGAGCAACAAGCATGACCCGACACCATGAAATTACAGTTGTAGTGTAGGAGCCCTAAGGGTGGACTGTTAATTCAATCACCCACCTTCATGCCAAAGAAATTGGCCACATATGTTTATGCTAATGCACACAACATACAGCAAAGGGAGGAGCGCTTTTGCTAATAAACCCTGACACTAGCTTGAGCACACGAGATGAGTGCAGCGCTCGGAACATTGCTTCCCGCGCTGCGTCGAGTAAATCTAAATCAAAGAGCACATTACTCACCTGTGGCTTCATCCAAATCACGTCAGGGGTTTTGGGTGGACCCAATTTGCTCCAACTAGCGCTGTCACTCGTCCTCACACACCTGACTAAGCCTGTTAAAGGGCCTGTCTTTGGATATTGAATTTGGCAGGATTAAAAAAAAAAACCCAAAACGTCAAAATTAGAATGTTTCTGAGCGGCCCTAATTTCCCCGGATGACAGTGTTGGTTTTCTACCTTGGTGGGCAGTGCTGTTTAGACAAGGCAGACTACCTGCCACGGGACATTGTGGGTAATAACGCATTGGCATCACACCAACTCAAAGTAGATCTGACAGCAAGGGCACAGAGAGCCATTACTGCTTGTCTAGAGGATTTATGGGATATTTAGGAAAATGTGATAGGTGCTTATCGCTGCAAAATTATGCCTGTCAGACAAACAGGCCAGAAAAGGCAAAAAAAAAACATCAAAACATTGCAAGATGATGAAAAATGCGATATGAAAAAAAACTAAAATTGTCCCAATGATAGAAGAGAGGACGTATTTAAAATTGTGCCCATTCTTTTCAGCTCAATACATCAGTGAGGACAGGTTATCGCTAAACAAACAAACTGTTGTTTGTATTGGAGACGATTCTTCATCCTCTGCTGTTGCAAAGTGTTGATTGTCTTATTTGGTGGCAGCTGTCCCGCTTGACAATTCTAATGAAGTCTGTTAAAAGCCAAGCCAGCACACTCGAAGTGACATGCTTCACAACACATTTGTATTTTCACGCATTTAAAAACAGCTCAGTCAAGCAGTGTAGTGTCACATTCCTCAGAACTTTTGTGATGGCTGATTTAGATTAACAGCAAGTTTGGACACAACTTTCCACAACAACTTTGCTGCCTCGGCTGTATGTGGGACACCATTCAAAGCACATGCTACTGGAGAGGCTGAAGATGTGTTAAAAGTCCTAAAATGAACCAAAATGTCATCTTTTGATTTTGGATTGGCATAGGCAACAAGGCTGCCTACTTAAGCAACACTATTTGTTGGTTTGTCAGCAGGATTACACAAAAACTACTGAATGGATTTTCCCATAAAACTTAGACTTGGAATAGACCCCATTAACTTTTGGTGCAGATTCGGCTAAAGGGACAGATCCAGAAATTGTTTTCTCTTTCTCTGACACTGCGAGATAGGGCGTCCCTAGTTGCAGCCCCCTTTCTCGAACAATGGCCCTCCTTCAGCTTGGCCTTCATTTTCATTCCAGCTGCACACCTGTAAAGTTTTATGACTGGATCTTGCATGATTGGGACGCTAGTGCGCTCACTAAATCTGTCCACAGGCAGACAGATGGACATGAAGGGGGACCCAAACGCGAGACACACTTGCAGGTAGGTACAGAAAAAGAAGCAAGCTTTATTAAATAAAGATGAAAACCAAAGTCCAAAAGATAGCAGCAAAAGGAAGATAACAAAACAGGAGATAACCGAGAAATAAAGCAAAACAAAGTACAAACCATAAATAAATGCGGGTAAGTGGAAGCCAGAGGTCTTAAACGTACGACATCAAGATGGGACAAGGAGACACAGGAACACAAGGGCAAACAGAAGAGACGGAGGTGCGATTAGCTGATGGAACACAGGTGAGGAGCAAAAAGGGGAGGGAACCAGACAAAGGGAGGAAGTAGGAAGTGAGACATGACACAAGGATATACACAACTACACAAGTATGACAATGCTTGTGTCACAATAGGTGTCTCCATTAGTGTTGTCAAAAGCACTGAAATATCAATACATATCGATACTGAATAACTGAAATGGTTTTAACACCGATTATTTGCAGTATTGATACTCCAGTACTAGCTGTGCTCCTCTCTGACAGCGGTACATTCAGTGCCTGCATAGTACCACCTCCTCCAGAGGTAAATCCACTTAGATGCTGTTGTTATTAACACACAGTACAGGAGTCTTGGTATATTTATATTTTAATACAAACCTGAAATTTCACACCTCCAATGTTGTGTCGACTTTTCTCTGTGGTATCAAACATCAACATTTTGCAAGGTATTGTATCGAAGTTAGAAAGTCCAGTATTGTGACAACAAGGACTTCATTTTGTCATTATGACACACACACACACACGCACACACACTCTAACAAAGTGAAAACAATACCAGAATATCTGTGGACTAATCATTAAAAAAACACACTGGTCCATGTGAGTGATGCCTTCTATAATGTCTTGATGATTTAGATACGCTCATTTTGTCAGAGGTGATTTATTCCATCTCGGGTAGACAGAGTCATATTCTTCTCTCCTAATGCGTCCTTCATGCCAGTCCATCACTCTCTTTCCTCCTCACTACTCTGCCTCAGTTTCTGTCCATATTTCAGTCACATCAGACTATTTCTGGACTCGCTCTAGTAAATATGAAGACATTATGATACAGGCAGAGACAGCAGTGACTATATGTTCTCCCTGGACATTGTGCAATCTTGACACAGCTTTATGCACTGTAGGTTTACGTTCATGCTCCGCTGCCTCTCCAATCCCTTAATCGGCGGTCCTTAGCGGGGCCACTGAATGTCATTACCGGCTCCTCTGAGCCACTGACAGACACATGCTGGGGACCAGGAATGACACGAGCCCCACCAAAAAAAATCTCATTACCGCCAAGTCACATATCTGAGAGTGAAATGGGACGACCAGTCTCGCACCATCTTCATTACAGACCCCGCTGTGTCACTGCACCATCAAGAGGGCAAACTGTTTGAAGACAAATGGTCATCCATTCTTCTTCGACTTGTCAGTCCCATTATTAAAGTTCAGGGGAGCTTTACCACCTGGGAAGGGCTAACTCGTACTCATTTTTCAGAGGGTTCGGGGAGTATTTAGGTCTTCGAATTAAGTGCAAAACCCATTTCATCACCTTGCCTTAACACATTTTGACTTCTTTATCCTCAATAAGTAAAGAGAGAGTTTAATTTTTCACAATTCTGAGCTGTTACAGTCTGAAAAGAATTATAAACCGTTAGCTGCTTACCTGCTGTTTCAAGAACCCATAATTTTCACAGATGCAGTCCAGTGTTGTTGGTAATTCTAGGTCAGGGACTGGGTCGGCGTAGAGGTTGCATTCATCATCGACTGCTATTTAGTTTAAAAGTTTCACAATCAGAGCTCTCAGCTGTGTGTTAACCTGCCTTTGTGCCTCAAACAATGGCAGGAAAGTTTTTATTCATTACTGGTAAAGTGCTTTGTACTGTTTGAATAAATGAAAATCATAATAACTAATATGTTCATAGTTCAATTGTATTTTTTTTTTTTTTACATTTGTCTAATGAGGGAAGCAAGAACACAAAAAATTGTGCATCTTGACTGTGAGATGATAAACTTATAAACAGTTTACTTACATTAAGCAACACAATGAGGAATCAAGTCTAGCTGTAATGATGTGTTTCATTGCCGAGTAAGAACCAATTATATAATAGCAAAAAACACATTATTCAATATTTGGGGAAATTCACTTGTTCACTTTTCAGCAGTGCGTTATACGAGAAGATCAATACCACTCTCATGTCTTTTAAAGAGCAACTTAACACAAGGCTGCAGTCCAAAGCAGTGTTTTGCCGACAGTGTCATGCCAAACCATGTAATAGACCCATGGGTCTACTCAGTCACTGACGCGTTTGGCCTCCTTGTGGTCAAGGTTGCAATAGTAAATATGCAATATTTGCCAACACTTATCATGGTTTGTCTATATATAACTACTTCCTTTAAACAACCACGGTTGACTGTTGGCATCACACAGGATTCAAACCAGGTTCTACTTTGTTTTTCCAGGTAGAAGCATAGTGAAAGTGAGTTTTAGGCGCTGTACACACGTACACAGGTATTTCTTAAAAACAAAGATTGTTCTATTCGTCTTTTACACGTAAACGGCGTTTCAGATCACTGAAAACTAAGCTTTAGGAAAACTCCTGCCAGGGTGCAGATATATAGAAACGCTGTTTTCAGTGTTTATGTGAAGACAGGAAAACAGGTTTTTTGGCTTGTGTCCTTTGTTTGGCAGGCTTCTGATTGGCTAACGCGGCCTTGCGGCAAAGGTTATATCGCCACCTGTTGCTGTGGCGTGTGCTTGACAGCCTGCGTTTGCATTTTCATACCGTTGGTATTGTTGGTACCAATTTATACAGGGATGATGTCATTTTTCTACAGCCATTACAGTAAGCAATCAGCATTTGCTTCAGATTGATAAGTTTAAGCAAAAAAGCTGTCTATCAGCAGTTTTGTAGTTTTGGGGAAGCAATTTTAATCAGAAGAGAAAGATCTTCATTGACAGATTTATTTATTTATTTTTGCCTAAACAAGCTGAATAAACAAACTGACCTTAAAGGACATCCCAATTTCATACAGTTTTACTTTGTTTATATTTGGCGGACCCTGCCACCTGTCTAGCTTCAACCAGTGTTCTGGGGACCTTATTTTCCTCTGAGAACAGCTTGTTTATTCAGTTATGGAACAAATAAATATTTCTGAGTCTGTATTATTATCTCATCAATATTGTAAATATTAAAATTCTGAGTTTGAATTTCTTCTCCAAAACTACATAGTGCTCCATTCAGTAATGTCTAAAACATGGCTGCATCATATTTCTGCCCAGATCTTGTTAGTTAGAAGGAACTTCTCTTCATCACTGGTTGTGTTTGAATATGTCGTCTTCCTGCTTCAGTTGTCAGATGACTGCACACATATTTTTATCACCTTTAATCTTATCAAACCTCAAAAGGCACGACAGTCCCATGCCCACTTTTGCAAAGATCTGAAGAATATTATTTTGGTAGAAAGACTTATCAGACAGGGAATATAAACACATATTGTTAACACCATATTTTATACATTTTTGTGCCACTGCGCTTGAAATTGACTGTGAGTTAGATGGAGTTTATCTGGTGTGATCTCCAAGGATAAATGTGCATTCACATTATTATGGAAGGATTATTACTTTTGTGCAAAACATTTAAAAAATCAAACATACATGCATCAGTCAAACATATCAAATATAACATACATGAGGGTTAATCTTCACCTCTGAGTCTGCAGGAGGTAAGAACATGCTTTTCACGCTACTTAATCAACTACATCGGTTTGCTATGCTCGTGATATTGGTGTCAGTTTAGCCTGAGAGGAGTGATTATGATCTATTTCGAGCTATTTTAGAGCAAATTTATTTTGCATTTGGGAGTTACACTTTGGGAACAGCACTTGCTTTCTCTAGAGCGGGATGCAGGCACTGTGTGCTCGGTTCCAACAGCATGTTTACAAAGAGCCGTCGGTTTGTCTTTACAATTAGCAAATCTAACAAACACACAACGATCCCAGAGGACTGCGGGGAGCACACTGAAGAAATCTCTTTGATGACTATCATATCTCATCAGCACTCCTCCATTTTTCAGCCGTCATCTTCTCAAATACTGTAATCATCCGCTGTCTTCGGTCTGCCCCGTCACCACATCACGTACCCGAGCACCCTTCAACTTGCAAAAACCCACCCCATTCCCTTTTGATCAGAGCCACTCAAGATTAATTAGGCCATGATTCACTTTAAATAGGTCTGATTAGCAGGCTAATTAGCATTTTTTTCTCTCAGGAATGCTTTATCAAAACCGCACCTGGTCACTTTGTGTGTTGGATCACATGGACCACAGGAAAATTGGTCAACTAATGAGCACACGCCGTAATTAAAGCCTCTGCATTCACATAACGATTAGCTCTGTTTAGATTGCCATGTAAGCACGCTGTCACTTACATGCACTGCAGTGGAGTGGTTGCAATCATACGAATGAACAACATTCATGTCTTTTTCACAAGCATTAAGAAAAACAATGTTACCCTGAACACACTTTATTCACTTCAGGGCCTTACAGCTCAATCAGGTGTTTAGCCAACAACGAGGACAACCAACTCTTGTGCACACATGCCCAGCACATTTTCCTCTACATTCCATGCTTCATCAAATATGGACTACATACCCATCTCCTCCTCTCAGGATTCTCCTCTCTATTGACTTTCCTGCTCCCTTCATCTTATGTCAATAATACTCACCCTTTCTCAGATTCAATCCAGCCTCCCGGTTTGTTCTTAACCTCACCCATTTTTCTGAACGCTCTTCAAGGTGTTTGCTGTACTAATGCTTACATCTCCTTAAATCATATTTTTTCAAAGAGCCAAACAAACTGGACACTTGAGCCATTCACACATATCTTCCTCATCCACGAGAAGACTAACTTCCAGTGAAACCACAGCTTATTTATTTTTTACATTTCTGTTTGTGAACGGATTAAACAAGCCAGATATAAAGTGTGAGAGGGCCAATATGAAGGGAGATTTTCTTTAACTTTCCACGAAAAGTAGTATAACGTACTCGGAAGCTTAGTGGTGGTGGTGTTAATTCATGCAACTGTGATGTAGTTCCTGTGTAGCCTGACGTTAGCTTGTCACTTCTGGCGATTGCACTGATTGACTTATGCCACTTTTGGCGACAAACACCAGAGTCAAGACCGTATTTGCTTGAAAAATAGATCTACCTAACCTTCAAAACTTCAAAAGTAGCCCGATCCCGCGGGAAAACCGCAAACTTGGCAACCCTGCCTGCTGTGTCTATCTATAAATAAGGCGGTCCGACAGTTCCTGACATCTATGGCTGAACGTTGTATATTGGACCTTTAAAGTAGTGTTCTGT
The DNA here is from genome assembly GCF_965226575.1 of Pagrus pagrus. Taxonomy (NCBI): domain Eukaryota; kingdom Metazoa; phylum Chordata; class Actinopteri; order Spariformes; family Sparidae; genus Pagrus; species Pagrus pagrus. The sequence continues at coordinate 12,317 of NW_028174966.1, forward strand.
GAAGATGATCTTTCTTAACAAAATGTGTAAGTGTCTTGAACTTGCGCTTGCCACAGAGCTTATTTTCTGCAATAATCCGAAATGTAATTGAAAAAACCCATAGGCTTTGTGTCAAGGGTGGACCTGCACAAATACATCATCCCAGCCATACTCTATGTCATATTTCAAACTCCACACCTCCAACTTGTAACACAAAATCTAGAGTCTCAAACCTAGTTCAAAATAACCATGATGGCATCATAATGCATCACCATATAGTATCTTCACAAGTGCTACAAATGTGTAAAATCAGTGGAGTGTCCCTTTAAGTTAATGTTGCTATGGATACCCTGTGAAAGAGTTATTTTTCTTTGGCATTCAAAATAACACATCAGACATTGTTGTGAGTACATATTGTTCCTTTGTGTTCTTCGACAAATGTTGCCAGCAGGTCACCTGCTGTTTGATTGCTTGCGATGCAGTTTCAATCAAAACTGGGAGCAAAATGTCTCAAATAACACCTGTATCCTCCTCTTCCTGTGTAAACAAGCAAACAAACAAACAGCAGCTGCCAGACTGAATTAGCCGGAGCGGATTCCCTCATTTATCCCAAATCCTGTTTTTTTTTTAAATGTTGTTTATGATCTCATGAAGATGTTGTAAGAGTGTTTGAAAAGCTCCATCTCATTCTGAAGGGTTCATGCATTCCCTTAGAGCAATGTGCAAAGCCTTAACTGACACTGCGACTGGGAAGCAGTTTGCCAAAGACTTCTTTCACCCTGGCAGTCGCTTTATCCATCCAGTTTAGCTCTTTCTTCCACATGTCCATCACCATTTGTGGTACATGCTTAGAGCAGCGGATGTTTGAACTGCATCTTTATTCATCGGGGCGCCGAGTGTGATACACGGGGATGAACAAGTTGACCTCTCTTTGAAAAGTGTTGCATTTGCATTTGAAAGGGGGGTTTGGAGAGTTCAAGTGAAGATAAGGAGAGAACAAGAAATACTCTATTTCCACTGTCTCCTCCCACCATTGTGCCCCGAGGCATCTGATCTCGCTGCTCTTTTTTTTATTTTGGCCTGTAGAAGTTTTATTTCATACTTAACACACACACACACACACGCACCGGTGCACCTTCCCTTTGCTTGACCTCATGTGAGCAAACACACCCATGTGCCCACACACTCAATCCTATCCCGCGTCATCTCCAGCTAAGCTCTTGAACTCTGTAATAAGCACTTAAGAATTCGACAGAGATTTAACTGGGCTGTGTGGCGGCTGCACAGTAGCAGGGGAATTATAGTGAAAAGGGAGTGAGAGGGACAGAGAGAGGGTGCTGTGGGGAGGGATCAGGGGTGAATTCACTGCTCACTCCATCCATCCCGGGTTGCAGCTTGTCATCAATAGATAGCAATAGATAGCAATATTATATAATATGCAACATCCAGTCGGACTACCAAAATAAAGGTTCTGTGGTCGAGTCAAGAGACGCACAGATCTCAAGACTGGATCACACTAAAAACCCCAAGGTACAGGAAAGAATGGGGGAAGGCCGCCTTCAGTATTGCTGCACCCATTAGGTGGGATAACTTTCAAACTAAAGCCAATGGTGCGCATATAAGTTGAGTAATGCGCTTAAAGGATAAAGGATGAAAAATAGAAAAATTGAGAAAAGTTGGCAATAACATGTAACACAGAGCCTTCACTCAGACTGCCAAAATAAAGCTTGCTGGCAAACAGTTTTACACACTGTGACTTTACCACTGTCAGATGGTCACTGTTTGGTTAATTAACCCAAAACTTGTTTAGTATGAAAAGTGTCAAAACAACTTTTCCCAAAGATTTATTTTTATTATGATGTCATACAGAGAGAAGCAGTCAATCCTCACTTTTCAGAATCTGAAAGGTTTTGCGTTTCTGCTTGACAAATTCATTGGAATATTAATCAAATTAATTGGAATCTTGTTGATTAATTAAATCTGTTAATCAGCTTTTTCTTTCAACACTATAATAATCACCGCAGTTGGTGCATAGAGTACTGTGGTAATTATGTGAACACTGTGTCGGTCCAGGGTGGTTAAGAGGTTCAGTGTTTAGTTAGCACTGCCATTTCACAGCAAAATGGTTCCTGTTATGAAAATCGACCACCTGACTTGGTCCTTTTTGCGTGGACATGTTCTCCATGAGTGTGAGTGGGTTTCTGCTCAGTTTCCTTTATACACTCCAAAGACATGCAGGTTAGGTGAAGTGTAACTTTCCAAATCTGAAGCCTATTACTGTACGCCCACTTTTCATTTGCAGAGGTGAGAACATAAGGTTGGATGAAGCTCTCTTTCAAGTTTTGTGTGGACTAAATGAAACGGCATGAACAATTTTGCCTCACAATGTAGATGTACTCACAAAGTCACAGAATTTAAGGCGGGACTACTGACGAGGTGTTCAGGAGCCATGTTTTATGTGGGATAGAGGAGCTTTTTTGACCTTTTTTAACTTTTAAGATCTTTTACATGCACAGAAACCTATGTAAAACACTGAAGGAAAGGAAAAAAATCGAAAACGTACTACAATCATTTCATCCACCTATTCTCTCCGTCCGTCTTTTCCTTTTAAAATAAAACCTGCATGTTAGGCCTGCCCTCCAGGTCATGGGCAAGTCTCTGCTGCTTCTAAGTTTCAAAAAGAAGCTCTTAGAAATGACCTCCAACCTCTTAGCACAGCACAAACACACTGGCACTCAGGAGATTATCTGTGTGAATGAATCAACTTTTATGATTTTTAAGAGCCGCGCACTCTTGACCCAGTTACATCACTTCACTGGCAAGCAGCTGATTGCACCATGATCATACCATGATCTGAAATCTAAAACGCCACAAGCTGAGGAATTTGCTGCTCTTAAAATTTATGACGCCGCATCAACAAATTCTGTAACTCATTCAAAATCCACTTTCATTGCTCAGGAGCCATCAAATCTCCTGGCATGCTCTTGCAGCAATCTGTCACTGTTATTCATAAAATGTGTAACTGTGAATTGTAGGGTGTTAAGTGAGTGGCAGTTTAATTTTCACTGTCCGCATTATTGGTTCCCCATCCCCTCGAATGTTGCGATGATGGTGAACCATCACCTCAGTGTTGGTGACATATTCATTCATAACAATATATCAGCTCTCTGGGTTAATGTTAGGCCACTTTAAACTGACGTTTTCAATTTGCTTGTTTGTCGTTCCAGTGCTTTTTTGAAACTTTTATTTTCAGGAAAGAGGTATTTGTAATTTGGTAGTCTGCATCCATTCATGATCCCATTATCCAAAAAAACAAACCAGTAGCCTGCTTGACCAGACATTTTGACAACTACCACCTCTTGCATTGGCATTGAGTCATCAAATATCAGCTTCTTTTATGTCAATGTAATAAACCACTCGTTCCAGTTCCTTCTTTTTCGCCAGCTTCTCTTTTTTTTACTCCAACTCATCTGCCAAAGTCCTGCCGTAGCAACGCCAGAGAGGTCGAGCGACAGCTGATTTTATGCTGATATGACTGAACACGACACAGCAAGATAAAATACAGCTTGACGTGGCGTCAGGGTCTTGATTTTCATTTGAGTTGAATATCTTAACCTTGCCTGTGATTGCAGGGTGGATGCTGAGAAGGACTGCAGATGAAAAATGGTGAGGAAACAAACAGGTGGCGGAATCTCTCAACTGACTCCACATCAATCTCCCGGTGTCCTGCCCTAATTAGACGCTGTTTATTCCCCACACCTGCTAAAATAACACTGTTGTTATTCTCAAATCATCTTGCTTGTGCAAGCAATCACTTGCTGTTAAGACACTTAAAGTTTTGATTGCTCGTGCGGTTTTGAAATGAAGGATAATGATCTCAAATACCCCTTTCTCAGCCCCAGTCTCACTTGAAAGTGGTTATTGAAAAAAAATAAATAACAAAAACAAGAAATCAAACAATTGCAATTGTACTATTACCACTTGGAGAGGCAGAAGTTTCACATAAAAACTATTCACTTTAAATCTGAACACAATTTATCAATTACTTCTGGTTAAAGCTGCCGTAAGCTTTACTTTCTGAATAAAATACGTCTTAAACAGCTCTATATTCCAAAAGTAATCAATTTTAAAGTGTTTGGTCTCTCCTTCCCCCGGCTCATGCTGTAAAAGACAAAATACATTTTCTGGTATCCCTGCCCACTTTACCCAATCAGGACAGAGAACTCTCTAAAGAGGCGGTCCTGTCTGCTCGTAAACGCACAGGCGAGCAGGTTCCTCGTGTTTACCGGCAAGCTAGCAATTCCAGCGCTCCCGGTGACGACTTTTCCTACCAAACACACAAAGCAAAGAAAAACGCTTGAGGAAAAGAAAGAAAAAAGTAAGTAGTCGTGCAAGTGTGAAGACGTAGAGAGGAGGGAGGGGATTGCTAACTGTAAAACAGACAGGAAGTTAGCTAAAATGACAATAACACTGATTTTTGCCAACTGTTTTTGCTTTTACAACTATCCTTTACTTTGAACTTAGCGTTTTAACCATTTATCCAATAGCCATCTGTTAGCTAAGCATTGCAACCATTTATCTGTTACTAGCTACCCATTTCAACCATTTTCCAATATTTTTAGCTAACTATTCCATCCATTTATTCGTTACTTGTTATCTATTTTAACCATTTATCCTTTTAGCTTACCGCTTCAACCATTTATGGGGGGAGTGCGAGGTATGGTAAATCTGGCACATGCTATCGTACGCATGAGACGGTCAGAAGAGCAAAAAAAATTAAAAAATGAGACTCAGGCAAGATGGAAGACCTGTGTTAACATCATTGAGGCTTTCTAATGGTGGAGAGACCTCAGAAAGTTGAAAGGCATGAAGACGGAGTTTGATAGGTGGCTAAGTACAGTGTTGCTATTGTTTGTAATGTTTGTGATTTGTGTGCCAGGTTATGTTAAATTAGCTTAACTAGTGTTACCTTCTGCCAAGATGTGCTGTTGTTGGAAATTTAGCTAAAGTAGCAGCGGACATGTGAGTGTCGCTGTCTGGAGCTAGTGTCATTAGCATGCTAGCTGTGCTTCCTTGAATTTTGGGGGCACGCATAATGAAGGAGCACTGAAAGGAGGGGTGTATTTGTTTGGGTGTTGAGTGCAAATATTAAAAATCTCATCCAGAATGACTCACCCCACCTTTAAGTGTCAAGAACTCCCTCTGTTATTGTTCTCTCTCCTGTTTATTTAGTAATGTTCTTTATATCTGAGCTGCATTCAAAAGTTACTTGAGGAGCAAGGACAAACAGTTGGCAGAGTTAAGCTATATCGGCCTGTTTATCCAGCACAGCGTGAATAATAGGCAGCATATACTCTGCATAAAAATCATCTTAAACCAGCCCCGTCTTGCCTTGCCTCCACAAGATGAATGGAGCTCGGAAAGTCAGACGCTGAGTCTGTGCTGTGACTTTGGGAAACGGCGCTCATTTGTCATGTAATTTGAACCTTTAGAAGTTGTTGTTTTTTTTTGGCGCATGCATGTGTTTTTGGTTGTTGACTGCAAGAATCTACAGCAACATAAACACCATCCCACCCTCCCACCTCTTCCATGCACACCTGCCAAGTGATACAGTCATATACACACAAAAATAATGGACCTAGCCACAGGCATAATGCCTGCAGAATATGTTTATATCTCAATGGACATACATTATACATGATGCTGCAAGTGTCAGAAAAAGACAAAGCTGAAATTGTTGGCTGAAAGATGCGTGTGGAATATCCCCTCCCCTCAAAATGAGATGTTGTTGATTCATCTTTTCGCCATTTCTCAACCCACATGGAAGGGCAAATCTAAATACGAGGGTAAAATCCAAAAGGATCTTGCAAATGTCAGCAAAAATAACAAGGACAGATGTATTTTCCTGGCTATATGTATGGGTTCAAATAAATCCATCCCAAATAACTTCACTTGCCGCAAGACCTTTGCCACTCTCCCCCTAACAAGAAAGAGGAGGAGCAGCGGTGTGTAGCTTTTGGGATGTTTGGGATGCACCACAGACAGACGACAGCAGGGAGACAACAGCTTTCAACTGGAGCTTGTCAACCTTCGCTCTTGATGTCAATCCCAGCTCGTCAGAGGAGAGAGGCAGCCTCAATGACTGTGGCAGGTCAATGCGACTCCAGCTTGCTCCCAATGCCCATGCTGTTCTGTCTTTCTTGAGATGGAGTCAATAGATAGGCTACCCTTTGCCCATCTCTTCCTCTTCTTACCAACATTTGTCGGTAATAAACCAGTTTGTTTCTTGACTGTCTTTACCTTAAGCGCCATCAGCAGTATTTTTGTTTACTGGATAGATTGCTGACACAATTTGTTGTTTAATTTGTTTAAGTGTCATTGAAGTTCTTCCCTGACAACCAACACTTATACACATGCTAGTGTTAGCATTCTAAAACATTTAACTAAGAAGGTGAACATCAGCATGGTACCATAGTCATTGTGAGCATGCATGCTGATGTTATTCCCTCCTTTAAATGAATGGGGAGAGAGCTGTAACTTAACTTTTAATGAACACAGAGACATTAAAACTGCATGTATGAAATCCCCAGTCAAATCTGAGAAAAAACGCTTAAAACGTTAGCCGACTTTGTCCCCACAATAAGGTTCAAAATGCTTTTTTTCCCTCTCCATGGTAACATGCTGCACACTGTGTCCCAGACCCTATGAAACCTTCGGACCAGCTTGCTGCAAACCTGATGCAACGCTTTCTTGATTATTTTCTTGATTGATTCGGCCAAGGCAACAAATGAACATTTCATAACCACGTAAAAAAAATGAGAGTCACTCAATGTTTCTCTTTTGTCTCTGTGGAGGCCAAAGAGAAAAAGCATACTGCACTGACGAATGTTCTCTGATTCATTCTGGACTAATAAAAATTGCCAAAAAGGATCAGTGAAATTTTAATGGAGTAGCAAATCATCTTTTGTAATCACCATGTTTTGTGTAACATGCAGCGGGTGGCCCTGAAGCCCCCATTAAAAAAGTGGCTGGAAATATAATCACATACACATTCTCGGAAAGAAAATCAATCAGTGTAATTATGAATGATTTTCCAAGATATAAACAAGTGAAATTACTCTGATGAATCATGGGAAGGATGTGGAAAGAGATTGGCTGTGGTAGGTTGGTTTGATATTCAAAAGTCTAAACGAATAGAGCCTTTGCTCATGACACGTGAATATGTAATCAAGTCACTGATGAAAAAAATGTCCCTAATTTCAAATATATTGTCGTTCTACTCTTAGTTTCCATTTTCAAGTACACTCAATAACCTTCTCAGTCACGTCAGAACAGCAGAGTCATTCACCATCATCTTTTTTTTAGCTTAAAAGACATTGGCTCAAAAAGCACCTCATGTTATCAACCCCCCGCTGAATCATTTCCGCTCTCTTCTAATCCCTCTAATTGCCCTTAAACACCTATAACTCCCTACTTAGCCATTATTTTGTCCTTCTCCTGACACTTCTGGATTATTTACAATTTAAGGAGTATTATTAGGGCACTGCGGCTCTGACCGTGACCTTTATCTGTTGCTGGAAGGGGTGTAATGATATATCATAGCCCTGTCACCTACGGATAAAGAGCAAGCTGTCTGTTTTCAGCTGAATTTGACTGGTCTGTGTCTTTTAGCTACAAACAGACGTGTTTCTGAAAATTACCAAACACTTTCACTTCATTTTCCTGCTGTCCCTCTTCTTCCTGCTCCTGTCATTCATCGAGTAAGACAACTAAGGATGGCTGCAGGTTATTGTTCAAGTTGAAACACGATCAAACTCGGAAAAGATGTGCCTTCACCTCAGATTTTTGCCGTCTTCACTGATTTCTGAGCAGATAACCTTTGCAAATACAAATACTGTAGCGGATTTACAATGAAAACCTTCCAGTTGTTTAGAGAGAACAATCAATTATCTGGTCAAACCATTTTTTGGTTGCTTCAATATGCTGTATGTCAAAGGCAGAATATTAATCCACAATATGATGATGTGTCAAACATTTATTCCATTTGAAGCATATATCAGCTTGAAGGAAATATTCCTTGACTATATACCATACTGCATACTTCTTCTCTCTTCTGTGCCTCATTTTCTTTACATGTTACTGTGTCAAGTTTGCTACAGGCTAAACTACTTGCGGACAGTATGGTGTGCCAGACATGCCTATAGCCACTGTTACAATGCCATTATATCAAATTCTTACATATTCAAGAACAACCTAAAAAAACATGGTTCTTTGGAGGATTACCCAAAAGAGTCCAGAAATTCTTGTTTTACCCTTGTGCTGGCATGTAAGTATAAAAGAAGAGCAATTACCTTGCTACTTGTGAGGCATAGAGACATTACAGGCCAAAAGGTTACGGCTGAGTGGTTGTGGTCTTCTGAAAAATAGTATGAAGCCAGAAATCGATATGAGGAAGATGAATTGGAAGGGGAAATAGAAGAGAGAAAGTGAAGAAATACACTACCTTCATCCTGACAAGAGAGATTACCTTTTTTTGCTCTTCTTATAGTGTTACGAACAAAGACAGTTGGAAGTGTATTTAACATAGCTAGAATGTGCATATAGATATATAGATAGTGAGACAAAGTGATGCTTTGAGATACATGTTCATGCAGAAGGGTAGAAAAATAGCCTCTCTTAAACGTGAAAGAAAAACCAACACCCCT